>NW_024720120.1:0-25056 GCF_018991925.1 Homarus americanus
TCTGGTGGTGGAGGCGGCGGAGGCTACGGTGGATCCTCTGGCGGTGGAGGTAGCGGAGGCGGCGGAGGCTACGGTGGATCCTCTGGTGGTGGAGGCGGCGGTGGCAGTATGTATGGTGGAGGCGGTGGTGGCAGTATGTATGGAAAGTAAATATTTCTACTACTCCTCTGACGTACTCTTCTCTAACTTCCTACCTCTGGTATTAACAGTGTGGACATCGTCCTTCATCGTATTGTCATCTACATGTATCAGCCAGATGACGCAACACATCATCTCTTCAGTTCATCATTCTATTACATTAAACTAATTTGATGTTAGTTACTTTACTGCACATTATAATCTATGTAATTTACTGTTTCTGTTACAAAAGTTTGTATTATTTTTTCTATAAACGTCTTTACGATTATGTTGAGAAGTAAACTGTTAACTGAAATAATGCCCTTTATTATATATTGTTCCATCACCTTCAATATACTGAGTGTATAAACTGTTAACTGAACGATGCCATTTATATTATATTCTTTCATCATCTTCAATATACTGAGTGTATAATTGACTTATGGTATTACAAGTAACGGAATATATATTTTTAAGATATTCCCATGAAAACATGACTATGAATGTTTACTTTCCTCTATGGACCTTAAAATTGAAGAAAAAACAAAAAAAGTTTTACAAGATATAATTCAGCGACAGATACCTGGGTTAAACACATACGTCCATTTGATATATCAGTTTTATGTGAGGAAGTATGACTAATAAGGCCAATGAATCTATATTTTAAGGAATTTCGGATTAAAGGCTATACTAGGGAGACTGGTAAAAGATATATGGCACAGTTTCATGGCAAATGACATCGATTACTGGGCTCCATTCTTGTTAAATCGTACATTATGGCAGTGTCTATTCACTGTTCAATTGCTGCTTCCTAATAAGTTTATTTAAAAAGAAACGGGACTTCATGTTTGGTTCAGGCTCTGGTGCTGAGGCGATTGAGGCCTTTTAGCACGACTAAAATATAATTAATGTAACAGAGCATTATAGTTAATGTTATCCAGAAGACATTAGTAAGGATATGTTTATTGTTAGCCCAATTAACCATCTGTTAAAATATCGATATTTTATTAATACACATGAACACATACATGTAAATAATTTAGCAGGTAAATGTATTTCAGGGACTTCATATATGGCAATGATAAGATCGACAAGTTTAATCTATTATTATTAGATGATATTTTATTATCATCCAGGTTATTATCTATAAAGGAGATAAAGAATGGATGATTTACTGCATTGTAAAATATTTACAATATTTTCAATATTCTATAGAAAAGGTGTTGTAAGATTTATTTGAAGTATATGATGTTAGGCTTTAATTAGCATATTTAGTTTTTTATTTAAGTTAAGAAATATTTCGAAAAAGATTTATAGAAAACTTTATATATGAAAAAGAATATTAATCATTATCCCCGTAGATATAAAAAACTTTACTTAGGAAAATCATAAAAGATTAGTTAACTTATCTACCTATGGATAACAAGAAGGAAACATTACACCCAATAACACACGGGTATCGACTCCATTAATTACCATTAGGTTTTTAATGCTCCTTAATTTTGCATCTCTAGTTACAGTGAATGTGTGTAATAGTTACACTGATATAACATCGAGGATGGAAATTACATATGCATGTTACACTCTGGAGAATTTGGATAATAATTTACAACTTCTATATTTCCATAATTAAACTTAACCAAGATTTATAATTGCTATATAGGTTTGATGGAGGTCTTGCCATACTCATGGGGTGATTACATCGGTAATGTAATTGATTACATTTACGATTGGGTTATAATTTTATGATTATGATTATGATTACGGTAAAGGTGGATGTAATCGATTATGATTACGATTTCATGATGCGTAATTATGATTACATTTATGATTACTTCAAAAGGAAAGTTCATAAATAAACAAAAGTACTATAAAAACTCATTTTACAGACCTGTTTGTCAACCTGGTACAATTTAATCATATTTTCTGAGTGATGAAAAAGGTAGACATAATGGTGTGAGTATTCAATAGACACGAAAACAAATCTTTAATAGATGGATCAAAATTTTCATAAGATTAATGTGGCAATCATGAATACAGAAATGTATTTGATCTAAATATCTCTGAAGTGTTCTGAAGTTTTGAAATATTATTTACACAAATGCTTATAGAAGGGGAGTAATTTAGTGCTCTGATAAAATGAAATGTGTGGTATACTGCATACTCAGATATACTGAAAATATTACTTTCAATAAAGGTGGATTATAACAAAAATACTGTAATATTAAATTTCATATTTAACATTCATTTTTTCTTAGACAAGAATAATACGTCAAAGGTTGCGAAACATTGTGTCTATTCTTTCAAAGACAGTTTAAAGAACGATCTAATACTATTCATTTACACAAATAAAACGTACAGAACATAATATACATTAATAACGTTAAGAAAATATTGATTGACTACACTTTCTCCGGACAGTTTACTAGGAGTTAGAATATTACAGACATAATGTAGATGGTGAATGTTTCCCGAGTCGTATAAAGGACCGAATGTAGTTGACAGTATTGAAGATCATGAGCTCAGTATTGTCAAACGAAATACCGGTTTGTACTTACTATTGTAATATAAATTTTACTAGTGTATATATCTATATGTATATATATAAATGCTTATTGAAAGGGCATGTCAGCCAAAAGGCTGAAAATATGTATGTGTGTGTGTGTGTGTGTGTGTGTGTGTGTGCGTTTGTTCATAATTATTCATAAGTTGTTATTACCTTGAAAACATTTAAATGGCTTAAATCTTTGTTAGTATCCTTAAAATAAGTTGGGAGAACGTTACTTAAAAAATAGTGCATATAACTGCATGTACAAAATCTTAATGTATACACGATGCGCAGATGGGGATTTGTAAGAATTTATTTCCATCGATTCGACCGAGTCATAAAAGACAATAAAGATGATATGCACTTGACCGTGAAATGTAATAGGACATTAAGCAATATTATTGTGCAACATCTTCAAGAAGAGTATAAAGGTTGCAATACTAAGAGTGTGAGTCAGTACATCCAAAGTCAGCTCACAGGCAGCATGGTGAGAATCTCTCTACTGACACTATCGCGTGTTAATAATGTTTAGTTAGTGTTGAGTTTGGTGAAGAGTTAATTATTCTTGTTAAAGAGAAGTTATTAAACGTCTTCACAGATTAGAATCAATACCAAAAGATAAGACTTATTATTAATTAGTTTTATTCGAGGAGGATATTCGGTGAAAGATTTCACGTGTTTTATTTAGACTAGCCGCTAATAACACTGTTGGTAAAACAAAAGCAAGGATGCAACATATTATGCCGCAAGCAACACTCCGAGCTGCGTCATGACGTGCAAAATATAAAAGGCCCCGATCCAATAGAGAAGTCAGACGATTGGCGGGGAGTGCAGAGGCAACATGGTGAGCACCTCGTTACCTACTATCACAGGGCACAGTTATACAGTCACCTTTAAGTTTGCCGAATTGTACACAACGTTTGAGAAATGTGTTGATGAGAATGAAACGCACAAAATGCGGAACAGGTTTGTCCAAGTGCAAATAATTTATCTAAGAGAAATGAGTTAGACAAATACGAGACGAGAGAATAAACTTTAAGTCTAACCAATTACAATGGTTTTAAAGTGTTTTAGATATGTTACGTGTACTTGAAAATGTTCTTAGTGTAAACAATATCTCAGAAACAAAAATTTAAACATGTTCCAAACAGTAGAAAGGACAATCACGATACTCATCATTTGATGTGGGTGTACTTCACCAGATAAAATTAAAACTCTATTGAAAAATTTGAATGTTTTAAAAGTTATCTGGAATGGAAGCAGTTTTGGCCACAGGTATATTCCCATACAAAGACATTACACACACAAACGCAATACATAACATTAAGTCCATATATATTATGAGTTCTCTCAATAATCGTATTACCAAAAGTGTACCATCAACAGTTCTTCCACATATAATAGGTGAGACTTCATAAGGAACATTTACGTTCAAATGCCCCGAAAATAACATGACACAAATATAAGTATATTTAGTAATATTCAATCATACACCTTGATATTTCAGAGGCAAGGTGCAGGCGTGGTGATCCTCGCCGTGTTGGTGGTAGCCTGTATCGCGGACTTCAGAGGTGGAGGAGGAAGCCATGGTGGAGGAGGAGGGGGAGGAGGTGGAAGCAGCTATAGCAGCGTAGGAGGTGGTGGCGGAGGTGGCCATGGAGGAGGAGGGGGAGGAGGAAGAGGAGGAAGAGGAGGTGGAGGATATAGCGCTCCATCTGGTGGAGGAGGAAGTGGAGGTGGAGGACATGGTGGAGGCGGTGGTGGTGGAGGCGGTGGTGGAGGTTACGGTGGTTCCTCCAGCGGCGGCGGAGGGAACATGTACGGTGGTGGCGGTGGCGGAGGAAGTATGTATGGCGGGTCTTCTGGTGGCAGCAGTGGTGGTGGTGGAGGATATGGTGGATCTTCAAGTGGCGGAAGCGGCGGAGGCTACGGTGGATCCTCTGGTGGTGGAGGCAGCGGCGGCGGCGGAGGCCATAGTGATCCCTCTGGTGGTGGAGGCGGCGGAGGCTACGGTGGATCCTCTGGCGGTGGAGGTAGCGGAGGCGGCGGAGGCTACGGTGGATCCTCTGGTGGTGGAGGCAGCGGAGGCTACAGAGGATCCTCTGGCGGTGGTGGCAGCGGAGGCGGCGGAGGCTACAGTGGATCACTCTAGTGGTGGAGGCGGCGGGAGGCTACGGTGGATCCTCTGGCAGTGGAAGCAGCGGAGGCGGCGGAGGATACGGTGGATCCTCTGGTGGTGGAGGCAGCGGAGGCGGCGGAGGCTACGGTGGATCCTCTGGTGGTGGAGGCAGCGGAAGCGGTGGAGGTTACGGTGGATCCTCTGGTGGTGGAGGTGGCGGAGGATACGGTGGATCCTCTGGCGGTGGAGGCAGCGGAGGCTACGGTGGATCTGGCGGTGGAGGCAGCAGAGCAGCAGGAGGCTACAGTGGATCCTCTGGGGGTGGAGGCGGCGGAGGCTACGGTGGATCCTCTGGCGGTGGAAGCAGCGGAGGCGGCGGAGGCTACGGTGGATCCTCTGGTGGTGGAGGCGGCGGTGGCTACAGTGGATCCTCTGGTGGTGGAGGTAGCGGAGGCGGCGGAGGTTACGGTGGATCCTCTGGTGGTGGAGGCAGCGGTGGCAGTATGTATGGTGGAGGCGGCGGTGGCAGTATGTATGGAAAGTAAATATTTCTACTACTCCACTGACGTTCTCTTCTCTAACTTCCTACCTCTGGTATTAACAGTGTGGACATCGTCCTTCATCGTATTGTCATCTACATGTATCAGCCAGATGACGCAACACATCATCTCTTCAGTTCATCATTCTATTACATTAAACTAATATGATGTTAGTTACTTTACTGCACACTATAATCTATGTAATTTACTGTTTCTGTTACAAAAGTTTGACTTATTTTTTCTATAAACGTGTTTACGATTATGTTGAGAAGTAAACTGTTAACTGAAATAATGCCCTTTATTTTATATTGATCCATCACCTTTAATATACTGAGTGTATAAACTGTTAACTGAACGATGCCATTTATAATATATTCTTTCATCATTCTTCAATATACTGAGTGTATAATTGACTTATGGTATTACAAGTAACGGAATATATATTTTTAAGATATTCCCATGAAAACATGACTATGAATGTTTACTTTCCTCTATGGACCTTAAAATTGAAGAAAAAACAAAAAAAGTTTTACAAGATATAATTCAGCGACAGATACCTGGGTTAAACACATACGTCCATTTGATATATCAGTTTTATGTGAGGAAGTATGACTAATAAGGCCAATGAATCTATATTTTAAGGAATTTCGGATTAAAGGCAATACTAGGGAGACTGGTAAAAGATATATGGAACAGTTTCATGGCAAATGACATCGATTACTGGGCTCCATTCTTGTTAAATCGTACATTATGGCAGTGTCTATTCACTGTTCAATTGCTGCTTCCTAATAAATTTATTTAAAAAGAAACGGGACTTCATGTTTGGTTCAGGCTCTGGTGCTGAGGCGTTTGAGGTCTTTTTGCAAGACTAAAATATAATTAATGTAACAGAGCATTATAGTTAATGTTATCCAGAAGACATTAGTAAGGATATGTTTATTGTTAGCCCAATTAACCATCTGTTAAAATATCGATATTTTATTAATACACATAAACACATATATGGAAATAATTTAGCAGGTAAATGTATAACAGGGACTTCAAATATGGCAATGATAAGATTGACAAGTTTAACCTATTATTATTAGATGATATTTTATTATCATCCAGGTTATTATCTGTAAAGGAGATAAAGAATGGATGATTTACTGCATTGTAAAATATTTACAATATTTTCAATATTCTATAGAAAAAGTGTTGTAAGATTTATTTGAAGTATATGCTGTTAGGTTTTAATTAGCATATTTATTTTTTTATTGAAGTTAAGAAATATTTCGAAATAGATTCATAGAAAACTTTATATATGAAAAAGAATATTAATCATGATCCCCTTAGATAAAAAAATTTTTTCTTAGGAATATAATGAAAGATTAGTTACCTTATATACCTATGGATAACAAGAAGGAACCATTACACCCAATAACACACGGGTATCGACTCCATTAATTACCATTAGGTTTTTAATGCTCCTTAATTTTGCATCTCTGGTTACAGTGACTGTGTGTATTAGTTACACTGATATAACATCGAGGATGGAAATTACATATGCATGTTACACTCTGGAGAATTTGGATTATAATTTACAACTTCTATATTTCGATAATTAAACTTAACCAAGATTTATAATTGCTATACAGATTTGTTGGAGGTCTTGCCATACACATGGGGTGATTGCATCGGTAATGTAATTGATTACAATTACGATTGCGCTATAATTTTATGATTACGGTAAAGATGGATGTAATCGATTATGATACGATTTCATGATGCGTAATTATGATTACATTTATGATTGCTTCAAAAGGAAAGTGCATAAATAAACAAAAGTACTATAAAAACTCATTTTACAGACCTGTTTGTCAACCTGGTACAATTTAATCATATTTTCTGAGTGATGAAAAAGGTAGACATAATGGTGTGAGTATTCAATAGACACGAAAACAAATCTTTAATAGATGGATCAAAATTTTCATAAGATTAATGTGGAAATCATGAATACAGAAATGTATTTGACCTAAATATCTCTGAAGTTTTCTGAAGTTTTGGAATATTGTTAACACAATTGCTTATAGAAAGGGAGTGATTTAGTTCTCTGATAAAATGAAATGTGTGGTATACTGCATACTCAGATATACTGAAAATATTACTTTCAATAAAGGTGGATTATAACAAAAATACTGTAATATTAAATTTCATATTTAACATTCATTTTTTCTTAGACAAGAATAATACGTCAAAGGTTGTGAAACATTGTGTCTATTCTTTCAAAGACAGTTGAAAGAACGATCTAATACTATTCATTTACACAAATAAAACGTACAGAACATAATATACATTAATAACGTTAAGAAAATATTGATTGACTACACTTTCTCCGGACAGTTTACTAGGAGTTAGAATATTACAGACATAATGTAGATGGTGAATGTTTCCCGAGTCGTATAAAGGACCGAATGTAGTTGACAGTATTGAAGATCATGAGCTCAGTATTGTCAAACGAAATACCGGTTTGTACTTACTATTGTAATATAAATTTTACTAGTGTATATATCTATATGTATATATATAAATGCTTATTGAAAGGGCATGTCAGCCAAAAGGCTGAAAATATGTATGTGTGTGTGTGTGTGTGTGTGTGTGTGTGTGCGTTTGTTCATAATTATTCATAAGTTGTTATTACCTTGAAAACATTTAAATGGCTTAAATCTTTGTTAGTATCCTTAAAATAAGTTGGGAGAACGTTACTTAAAAAATAGTGCATATAACTGCATGTACAAAATCTTAATGTATACACGATGCGCAGATGGGGATTTGTAAGAATTTATTTCCATCGATTCGACCGAGTCATAAAAGACAATAAAGATGATATGCACTTGACCGTGAAATGTAATAGGACATTAAGCAATATTATTGTGCAACATCTTCAAGAAGAGTATAAAGGTTGCAATACTAAGAGTGTGAGTCAGTACATCCAAAGTCAGCTCACAGGCAGCATGGTGAGAATCTCTCTACTGACACTATCGCGTGTTAATAATGTTTAGTTAGTGTTGAGTTTGGTGAAGAGTTAATTATTCTTGTTAAAGAGAAGTTATTAAACGTCTTCACAGATTAGAATCAATACCAAAAGATAAGACTTATTATTAATTAGTTTTATTCGAGGAGGATATTCGGTGAAAGATTTCACGTGTTTTATTTAGACTAGCCGCTAATAACACTGTTGGTAAAACAAAAGCAAGGATGCAACATATTATGCCGCAAGCAACACTCCGAGCTGCGTCATGACGTGCAAAATATAAAAGGCCCCGATCCAATAGAGAAGTCAGACGATTGGCGGGGAGTGCAGAGGCAACATGGTGAGCACCTCGTTACCTACTATCACAGGGCACAGTTATACAGTCACCTTTAAGTTTGCCGAATTGTACACAACGTTTGAGAAATGTGTTGATGAGAATGAAACGCACAAAATGCGGAACAGGTTTGTCCAAGTGCAAATAATTTATCTAAGAGAAATGAGTTAGACAAATACGAGACGAGAGAATAAACTTTAAGTCTAACCAATTACAATGGTTTTAAAGTGTTTTAGATATGTTACGTGTACTTGAAAATGTTCTTAGTGTAAACAATATCTCAGAAACAAAAATTTAAACATGTTCCAAACAGTAGAAAGGACAATCACGATACTCATCATTTGATGTGGGTGTACTTCACCAGATAAAATTAAAACTCTATTGAAAAATTTGAATGTTTTAAAAGTTATCTGGAATGGAAGCAGTTTTGGCCACAGGTATATTCCCATACAAAGACATTACACACACAAACGCAATACATAACATTAAGTCCATATATATTATGAGTTCTCTCAATAATCGTATTACCAAAAGTGTACCATCAACAGTTCTTCCACATATAATAGGTGAGACTTCATAAGGAACATTTACGTTCAAATGCCCCGAGAACTATACATTTACGTTCAAATGCCCCGAGAATAACATGACACAAATATAAGTATATTTAGTAATATTCAATCATAAACCTTGATATTTCAGAGGCGAAGTGTAGGCGTGGTGATCCTCGCCGTGTTGGTGGTAGCCTGTATTGCGGACTTCAGAGGTGGAGGAGGAAGCCATGGTGGAGGAGGAGGGGGAGGAGGTGGAAGCAGCTATAGCAGCGTAGGAGGTGGTGGCGGAGGTGGCCATGGAGGAGGAGGGGGAGGAGGAGGAGGAAGAGGAGGTGGAGGATATAGCGCTCCATCTGGTGGAGGTGGAGGATATGGTGGAGGCGGTGGTAGCGGAGGCGGTGGTGGAGGTTACGGTGGTTCCTCCAGCGGCGGCGGAGGGAACATGTACGGTGGTGGCGGTGGCGGAGGAAGTATGTATGGCGGGTCTTCTGGTGGCAGCAGTGGTGGTGGTGGAGGATATGGTGGATCTTCAAGCGGCGGAAGCGGCGGAGGCTACGGTGGATCCTCTGGTGGTGGAGGCGGCGGAGGATACGGTGGATCCTCTGGTGGTGGAAGCAGCGGAGGCGGCGGAGGCTATAGTGGATCCTCTGGTGGTGGAGGCGATGGAGGCTACAGTGGATCCTCTGGCGGTGGAGGCAGCGGAAGCGGCGGAGGATACGGTGGATCCTCTGGTGGTGGAGGCAGCGGAGGCTGGTGAATCTCTGGCGGTGGGCAGCAGGAGGCGGCAGGAGGCTACGGTGGATCTCTGGTGGTGGAGGCGGCGGAAGCTGGTGGATCCTCTGGCGGTGGAGGAGCGGCGGAGGATACGGTGGATCCTCCTGGTGGTGGAAGGCAGCGGAGGCGGCGGGTGCGGTGGATCCTCTGTGAGAGCGGCGGAGGCTACGGTGGATCTCTCTGGTGGTGGAGAGGCAGCGGAGGCGGCGGGGTGGAGGTGGTGGAGGCGGCGGAGGCTACGGTGGATCCTCTGGTGGTGGAGGCGGCGGTGGCTACAGTGGATCCTCTGGTGGTGGAGGTAGCGGAGGCGGCGGAGGCTACGGTGGATCCTCTGGTGGTGGAGGCAGCGGTGGCAGTATGTATGGTGGAGGCGGCGGTGGCAGTATGTATGGAAAGTAAATATTTCTACTATTCCACTGACGTACTCTTCTCTAACTTCCTACCTCTGGTATTAACAGTGTGGACATCGTCCTTCATCGTATTGTCATCTACATGTATCAGCCAGATGACGCAACACATCATCTCTTCAGTTCATCATTCTATTACATTAAACTAATGTGATGTTAGTTAATTTACTGCACATTATAATCTATGTAATTTACTGTTTCTGTTACAAAAGTTTGACTTATTTTTTCTATAAACGTGTTTACGATTATGTTGAGAAGTAAACTGTTAACTGAAATAATGCCCTTTATTTTATATTGATCCATCACCTTTAATATACTGAGTGTATAAACTGTTAACTGAACGATGCCATTTATATTATATTCTTTCATCATTCTTCAATATACTGAGTGTATAATTGACTTATGGTATTACAAGTAACGGAATATATATTTTTAAGATATTCCCATGAAAACATGACTATGAATGTTTACTTTCCTCTATGGACCTTAAAATTGAAGAAAAAAATCCAAAAAAAGTTTTACAAGATATAATTCAGCGACAGATACCTGGGTTAAACACATACGTCCATTTGATATATCAGTTTTATGTGAGGAAGTATGACTAATAAGGCCAATGAATCTATATTTTAAGGAATTTCGGATTAAAGGCAATACTAGGGAGACTGGTAAAAGATATATGGCACAGTTTCATGGCAAATGACATCGATTACTGGGCTCCATTCTTGTTAAATCGTACATTATGGCAGTGTCTATTCACTGTTCAATTGCTGCTTCCTAATAAATTTATTTAAAAAGAAACGGGACTTCATGTTTGGTTCAGGCTCTGGTGCTGAGGCGTTTGAGGTCTTTTAGCAAGACTAAAATATAATTAATGTAACAGAGCATTATAGTTAATGTTATCCAGAAGACATTAGTAAGGATATGTTTATTGTTAGCCCAATTAACCATCTGTTAAAATATCGATATTTTATTAATACATATAAACACATATATGGAAATAATTTAGCAGGTAAATGTATAACAGGGACTTCATATATGGCAATGATAAGATCGACAAGTTTAACCTATTATTATTAGATGATATTTTATTATCATCCAGGTTATTATCTATAAAGGAGATAAAGAATGGATGATTTACTGTATTGTAATATATTTACAATATTTTCAATATTCTATAGAAAAAGTGTTGTAAGATTTATTTGAAGTATATGCTGTAAGGCTTTAATTAGCATATTTATTTTTTTATTGAAGTTAAGAAATATTTCGAAATAGATTCATAGAAAACTTTATATATGAAAAAGAATATTAATCATTATCCCCTTAGATATAAAAATTTTTTCTTAGGAATATAATGAAAGATTAGTTACCTTATATACCTATGGATAACAAGAAGGAACCATTACACCCAATAACACACGGGTATCGACTCCATTAATTACCATTAGGTTTTTAATGCTCCTTAATTTTGCATCTCTGGTTACAGTGACTGTGTGTATTAGTTACACTGATATAACATCGTGGATGGAAATTACATATGCATGTTACACTCGGGAGAATTTGGATAATAACTTACAACTTCTATATTTCGATAATTAAACTTAACCAAGATTTATAATTGCTATATAGGTTTGATGGAGGTCTTACCATACACATGGGGTGATTACATCGGTAATGTAATTGATTACAATTACGATTGCGCTATAATTTTATGATTACGGTAAAGATGGATGTAATCGATTATGATACGATTTCATGATGCGTAATTATGATTACATTTATGATACTTCAAAAGGAAAGTGCATAAATAAACAAAAGTACTATAAAAATTCATTTTACAGACCTGTTTGTCAACCTGGTACAATTTAATCATATTTTCTGAGTGATGAAAAAGGTAGACATAATGGTGTGATTATTCAATAGACACGAAAACAAATCTTTAATAGATGGATCTAAATTTTCATAAGATTAATGTGGAAATCATGAATACAGAAATGTATTTGACCTAAATATCTCTGAAGTGTTCTGAAGTTTTGGAATATTATTAACACAAATGCTTATAGAACGGGAGTAATTTGGTTCTCTGATAAAATGAAATGTGTGGATTATAACAAAAATACTGTAATATTAAATTTCATATTTAACATTCATTTTTTCTTAGACAAGAATAATACGTCAAAGGTTGCGAAACATTGTGTCTATTCTTTCAAAGACAGTTTAAAGAACGATCTAATGCTATTCATTTACACAAATAAAACGTACAGAACATAATATACATTAATAACGTTAAGAAAATATTGATTGACTACACTTTCTCCGGACAGGTTACTAGGAGTTAGAATATTACAGACATAATGTAGATGGTGAATGTTTCCCGAGTCGTATAAAGGACCGAATGTAGTTGACAGTATTGAAGATCATGAGCTCAGTATTGTCAAATGAAATACCGGTTTGTACTTACTATTGTAATATAAATTTTACTAGTGTATATATCTATATGTATATATATAAATGCTTATTGAAAGGGCATGTCAGCCAAAAGGCTGAAAATATGTATGTGTGTGTGTGTGTGTGTGTGTGTGTGTGTGTGCGTTTGTTCATAATTATTCATAAGTTGTTATTACCTTGAAAACATTTAAATGGCTTAAATCTTTGTTAGTATCCTTAAAATAAGTTGGGAGAACGTTACTTAAAAAATAGTGCATATAACTGCATGTACAAAATCTTAATGTATACACGATGCGCAGATGGGGATTTGTAAGAATTTATTTCCATCGATTCGACCGAGTCATAAAAGACAATAAAGATGATATGCACTTGACCGTGAAATGTAATAGGACATTAAGCAATATTATTGTGCAACATCTTCAAGAAGAGTATAAAGGTTGCAATACTAAGAGTGTGAGTCAGTACATCCAAAGTCAGCTCACAGGCAGCATGGTGAGAATCTCTCTACTGACACTATCGCGTGTTAATGTTTAGTTAGTGTTGAGTTTGGTGAAGAGTTAATTATTCTTGTTAAAGAGAAGTTATTAAACGTCTTCACGATTAGAATCAATACCAAAAGATAAGACTTATTATTAATTAGTTTTATTCGAGGAAGATATTCGGTGAAAGATTTCACGTGATATATTTAGACTATCCGCTAATAACACTGTTGGTAAAACAAAAGCAAGGATGCAACATATTATGCTGCAAGCAACACTCCGAGCTGCGTCATGACGTGCAAAATATAAAAGGCCCCGATCCAATAGAGAAGTCAGACGATTGGCGGGGAGTGCAGAGGCAACATGGTGAGCACCTCGTTACCTACTATCACAGGGCACAGTTATACAGTCACCTTTAAGTTTGCCGAATTGTACACAACGTTTGAGAAATGTGTTGATGAGAATCAAACGCACAAAATCCGGAACAGGTTTGTCCAAGTGTAAATAATTTATCTAAGAATAATGAGTTAGACAAATACGAGACGAGAGAATAAACTTTAAGTCTAAACAATTACAATGGTTTTAAAGTGTTTTAGATATGTTACGTGTACTTGAAAATGTTCTTAGTGTAAACAATATCTCAGAAACAAAAGTTTAAACATGTTCCAAACAGTAGAAAGGACAATCACGATACGCATCATTTGATGTGGGTGTACTTCACCAGATAAAATTAAAACTCTATTGAAAAATTTGAATGTTTTAAACGTTATCTGGAATGGAAGTAGTTTTGGCCACAGGTATATTCCCATACAAAGACATTACACACACAAACGCTGTACATAACATTAAGTCCATATATATTATGAGTTCTCTCAATAATCGTATTACCAAAAGTGTACCATCAACAGTTCTTCCACATATAATAGATGAGACTTCATAAGGAACATTTACGTTCAAATGCCCCGAGAATAACATGACACAAATATAAGTATATTTAGTAATATTCAATCATACATCTTGATATTTCAGAGGCGAGGTGTAGGCGTGGTGATCCTCGCCGTGTTGGTGGTAGCCTGTATCGCGGACTTCAGAGGTGGTGGAGGAAGCCATGGTGGAGGAGGAGGGGGAGGTGGAAGCAGCTATAGCAGCGTAGGAGGTGGTGGCGGAGGTGGCCATGGAGGAGGAGGGGGAGGAGGAAGAGGAGGAAGAGGAGGTGGAGGATATAGCGCTCCATCTGGTGGAGGAGGAAGTGGAGGTGGAGGACATGGTGGAGGCGGTGGTGGAGGTTACGGTGGTTCCTCCAGCGGCGGCGGAGGGAACATGTACGGTGGTGGCGGTGGCGGAGGAAGTATGTATGGCGGGTCTTCTGGTGGCAGCAGTGGTGGTGGTGGAGGATATGGTGGATCTTCAAGCGGCGGAAGCGGCGGAGGCTACGGTGGATCCTCTGGTGGTGGAGGCGGCGGAGGATACGGTGGATCCTCTGGTGGTGGAGGCAGCGGAGGCGGCGGAGGATACGGTGGATCCTCTGGTGGTGGAGGCGGCGGAGGATACGGTGGATCCTCTGGTGGTGCAGGCAGCGGAAGCGGTGGAGGTTACGGTGGTTCCTCTGGTGGTGGAGGCGGCGGAGGATACGGTGGATCCTCTGGTGGTGGAGAGCAGCAGGAGGCGGCAGAGGCTACGGTGGATCCTCTGGTGGTGACAGCGGAAGCGGTGGAGGGAATTACGGTGGATCCTCTGGTGGTGGAGGTGGCGGAGGATACAGTGGATCCTCTGGCAGTGCGACAGCAGGTGGCGGAGGCACAGTGGATCACTCTGGTGGTGGGCGGCGGGAGCTGCGGTGGATCCTCTGGCGGTGCCAGAGCAGCCCAGGCAGCGGAGGGATGCAGTGGATCCTCTGGTGGTGCTGGAGACAGCGGAGGCAGCGGAGAACTACAGTGCTGGATCTCACTCTGGTGGTGGGAGGCGGCGGAGGCTGCATTGAGATCCTCTGGCGGTGGAGGCAGCGGAGGCGGCGGAGGATACGGTGGATCCTCTGGTGGTGGAGGCAGCGGAGGCGGCGGAGGCTACCGTGGATCCTCTGGTGGTGGAGGTGGCGGTGGCTACAGTGCATCCTCTGGTGGTGGAGGTAGCGGAGGCGGCGGAGGCTACGGTGGATCCTCTGGTGGTGGAGGCAGCGGTGGCAGTATGTATGGTGGAGGCGGCGGTGGCAGTATGTATGGAAAGTAAATATTTCTACTATTCCACTGACGTACTCTTCTCTAACTTCCTACCTCTGGTATTAACAGTGTGGACATCGTCCTTCATCGTATTGTCATCTACATGTATCAGCCAGATGACGCAACACATCATCTCTTCAGTTCATCATTCTATTACATTAAACTAATGTGATGTTAGTTAATTTACTGCACATTATAATCTATGTAATTTACTGTTTCTGTTACAAAAGTTTGTCTTATTTTTTCTATAAACGTGTGTACGATTATGTTGAGAAGTAAACTGTTAACTGAAATAATGCCCTTTATTTTATATTGATCCATCACCTTTAATATACTGAGTGTATAAACTGTTAACTGTACGATGCCATTTATATTATATTCTTTCATCATTCTTCAATATACTGAGTGTATAATTGACTTATGGTATTACAAGTAACGGAATATATATTTTTAAGATATTCCCATGAAAACATGACTATGAATGTTTACTTTCCTCTATGGACCTTAAAATTGAAGAAAAACAAAAAAAGTTTTACAAGATATAATTCAGCGACAGATACCTGGGTTAAACACATACGTCCATTTGATATATCAGTTTTATGTGAGGAAGTATGACTAATAAGGCCAATGAATCTATATTTTAAGGAATTTCGGATTAAAAAGAGCTATACTAGGGAGACTGATGCAAAAGATATATGGCACAGTTTCATAGCAAATGACATCGATTAAGGCTCATTCTTGTTAAATCGTACATTAGTGGCAGTGTCTGTTCACTGTTCAATTAACAACTTCTAATAAATTTATTTAAAGAAACGGGACTTCATGTTTTGGTTCAGGCTCTGGTGCTGAAATTTGAGGTCTTTAGCAAGACTAAAATGTAATTAATGTAACATAGCATTATAGTTAATGTTATCAGAAAACATTAAGTAAGGGCTCAAATGTTTATTGTTAGCCAATTAACCATCTGTTATAATATCGATATTTTACTAATACACATAACATACATGTAAATAATTTAGCAGGAAGTAAATGTATATCAGGGACTTCATATGGCAATGATAAGATCGACAAAGTTTAACCTATTATTATTAGATGATATTTTATTATCATCCAGGTTATTATCTATAAAGGAGATAAAGAATGGATGATTTACTGCATTGTAAAATATTTACAATATTTTCAATATTCTATAGAAAAAGTGTTGTAAGATTTATTTGAAGTATCTGCTGTAAGGCTTTAATTAGCATATTTATTTTTTTATTTAAATAAAGAAATATTTCGAAATAGATTCATAGAAAACTTTAAATATGAAAAAGAATATTAATCATTATCCCCTTAGGTATATAAAACTTTTCTTAGGAATATAATGATAGATTATTTACCTTATATACCTATGGATAACAAGAAGGAACCATTACACCCAATAACACACGGGTATCGACTCCATTAATTACCATTAGGTTTTTAATGCTCCTCAATTTTGCATCTCTGGTTACAGTGACTGTGTGTATTAGTTACACTGATATAACATCGTGGATGGAAATTACATATGCATGTTACACTCGGGAGAATTTGGATAATAACTTACAACTTCTATATTTCGATAATTAAACTTAACCAAGATTTATAATTGCTATATAGGTTTGATGGAGGTCTTACCATACACATGGGGTGATTACATCGGTAATGTAATTGATTACAATTACGATTGCGCTATAATTTTATGATTACGGTAAAGATGGATGTAATCGATTATGATACGATTTCATGATGCGTAATTATGATTACATTTATGATTACTTCAAAAGGAAAGTGCATAAATATACAAAAGTACTATAAAAATTCATTTTACAGACCTGTTTGTCAACCTGGTACAATTTAATCATATTTTCTGAGTGATGAAAAAGGTAGACATAATGGTGTGATTATTCAATAGACACGAAAACAAATCTTTAATAGATGGATCTAAATTTTCATAAGATTAATGTGGAAATCATGAATACAGAAATGTATTTGACCTAAATATCTCTGAAGTGTTCTGAAGTTTTGGAATATTATTAACACAAATGCTTATAGAACGGGAGTAATTTGGTTCTCTGATAAAATGAAATGTGTGGATTATAACAAAAATACTGTAATATTAAATTTCATATTTAACATTCATTTTTTCTTAGACAAGAATAATACGTCAAAGGTTGCGAAACATTGTGTCTATTCTTTCAAAGACAGTTTAAAGAACGATCTAATGCTATTCATTTACACAAATAAAACGTACAGAACATAATATACATTAATAACGTTAAGAAAATATTGATTGACTACACTTTCTCCGGACAGGTTACTAGGAGTTAGAATATTACAGACATAATGTAGATGGTGAATGTTTCCCGAGTCGTATAAAGGACCGAATGTAGTTGACAGTATTGAAGATCATGAGCTCAGTATTGTCAAATGAAATACCGGTTTGTACTTACTATTGTAATATAAATTTTACTAGTGTATATATCTATATGTATATATATAAATGCTTATTGAAAGGGCATGTCAGCCAAAAGGCTGAAAATATGTATGTGTGTGTGTGTGTGTGTGTGTGTGTGTGTGTGCGTTTGTTCATAATTATTCATAAGTTGTTATTACCTTGAAAACATTTAAATGGCTTAAATCTTTGTTAGTATCCTTAAAATAAGTTGGGAGAACGTTACTTAAAAAATAGTGCATATAACTGCATGTACAAAATCTTAATGTATACACGATGCGCAGATGGGGATTTGTAAGAATTTATTTCCATCGATTCGACCGAGTCATAAAAGACAATAAAGATGATATGCACTTGACCGTGAAATGTAATAGGACATTAAGCAATATTATTGTGCAACATCTTCAAGAAGAGTATAAAGGTTGCAATACTAAGAGTGTGAGTCAGTACATCCAAAGTCAGCTCACAGGCAGCATGGTGAGAATCTCTCTACTGACACTATCGCGTGTTAATAATGTTTAGTTAGTGTTGAGTTTGGTGAAGAGTTAATTATTCTTGTTAAAGAGAAGTTATTAAACGTCTTCACAGATTAGAATCAATACCAAAAGATAAGACTTATTATTAATTAGTTTTATTCGAGGAAGATATTCGGTGAAAGATTTCACGTGTTTTATTTAGACTAGCCGCTAATAACACTGTTGGTAAAACAAAAGCAAGGATGCAACATATTATGCCGCAAGCAACACTCCGAGCTGCGTCATGACGTGCAAAATATAAAAGGCCCCGATCCAATAGAGAAGTCAGACGATTGGCGGGGAGTGCAGAGGCAACATGGTGAGCACCTCGTTACCTACTATCACAGGGCACAGTTATACAGTCACCTTTAAGTTTGCCGAATTGTACACAACGTTTGAGAAATGTGTTGATGAGAATGAAACGCACAAAATGCGGAACAGGTTTGTCCAAGTGCAAATAATTTATCTAAGAGAAATGAGTTAGACAAATACGAGACGAGAGAATAAACTTTAAGTCTAACCAATTACAATGGTTTTAAAGTGTTTTAGATATGTTACGTGTACTTGAAAATGTTCTTAGTGTAAACAATATCTCAGAAACAAAAATTTAAACATGTTCCAAACAGTAGAAAGGACAATCACGATACTCATCATTTGATGTGGGTGTACTTCACCAGATAAAATTAAAACTCTATTGAAAAATTTGAATGTTTTAAAAGTTATCTGGAATGGAAGCAGTTTTGGCCACAGGTATATTCCCATACAAAGACATTACACACACAAACGCAATACATAACATTAAGTCCATATATATTATGAGTTCTCTCAATAATCGTATTACCAAAAGTGTACCATCAACAGTTCTTCCACATATAATAGGTGAGACTTCATAAGGAACATTTACGTTCAAATGCCCCGAGAATAACATGACACAAATATAAGTATATTTAGTAATATTCAATCATACACCTTGATATTTCAGAGGCGAGGTGTAGGCGTGGTGATCCTCGCCGTGTTGGTGGTAGCCTGTATTGCGGACTTCAGAGGTGGAGGAGGAAGCCATGGTGGAGGAGGAGGAAGCCACGGTGGAGGAGGAGGGGGAGGAGGTGGAAGCAGCTATAGCAGCGTAGGAGGTGGTGGCGGAGGTGGCCATGGAGGTGGAGGGGGAGGAGGAGGAGGAAGAGGAGGTGGAGGATATAGCGCTCCATCTGGTGGAGGAGGAAGTGGAGGTGGAGGACATGGTGGAGGCGGTGGTGGAGGTTACGGTGGTTCCTCCAGCGGCGGCGGAGGGGACATGTACGGTGGTGGCGGTGGCGGAGGAAGTATGTATGGCGGGTCTTCTGGTGGCAGCAGTGGTGGTGGTGGAGGATATGGTGGATCTTCAAGCGGCGGAAGCGGCGGAGGTTACGGTGGATCCTCTGGTGGTGGAGGCGGCGGAGGATACGGTGGATCCTCTGGTGGTGGAGGCAGCGGAGGCGGCGGAGGATACGGTGGATCCTCTGGTGGTGGAGGCGGCGGAGGATACGGTGGATCCTCTGGTGGTGCAGGCAGCGGAAGCGGTGGAGGTTACGGTGGTTCCTCTGGTGGTGGAGAGTGGTACGGTGGATCCTCTGGCGGTGGAGAGCAGCAGGCAGCAGGGCTGCAGTGGATCCTCTGGTGGTGGAGGCGGCAGGAGGCCACAGTGAGATCCTCTGGCGGTGGAGGCAGCGGAGGCGGCGGAGGCTACGGTGGATCCTCTGGCGGTGGAAGCAGCGGAGGCGGCGGAGGCTACGGTGGATCCTCTGGTGGTGGAGGCGGCGGTGGCTACAGTGGATCCTCTGGTGGTGGAGGTAGCGGAGGCGGCGGAGGTTACGGTGGATCCTCTGGTGGTGGAGGCAGCGGTGGCAGTATGTATGGTGGAGGCGGCGGTGGCAGTATGTATGGAAAGTAAATATTTCTACTACTCCACTGACGTTCTCTTCTCTAACTTCCTACCTCTGGTATTAACAGTGTGGACATCGTCCTTCATCGTATTGTCATCTACATGTATCAGCCAGATGACGCAACACATCATCTCTTCAGTTCATCATTCTATTACATTAAACTAATATGATGTTAGTTACTTTACTGCACACTATAATCTATGTAATTTACTGTTTCTGTTACAAAAGTTTGACTTATTTTTTCTATAAACGTGTTTACGATTATGTTGAGAAGTAAACTGTTAACTGAAATAATGCCCTTTATTTTATATTGATCCATCACCTTTAATATACTGAGTGTATAAACTGTTAACTGAACGATGCCATTTATAATATATTCTTTCATCATTCTTCAATATACTGAGTGTATAATTGACTTATGGTATTACAAGTAACGGAATATATATTTTTAAGATATTCCCATGAAAACATGACTATGAATGTTTACTTTCCTCTATGGACCTTAAAATTGAAGAAAAAAATCCAAAAAAAGTTTTACAAGATATAATTCAGCGACAGATACCTGGGTTAAACACATACGTCCATTTGATATATCAGTTTTATGTGAGGAAGTATGACTAATAAGGCCAATGAATCTATATTTTAAGGAATTTCGGATTAAAGGCTATACTAGGGAGACTGGTAAAAGATATATGGCACAGTTTCATGGCAAATGACATCGATTACTGGGCTCCATTCTTGTTAAATCGTACATTATGGCAGTGTCTATTCACTGTTCAATTGCTGCTTCCTAATAAATTTATTTAAAAAGAAACGGGACTTTTGGTTCAGGCTCTGGTGCTGAGGCGTTTGAGGTCTTTTAGCAAGACTAAAATGTAATTAATGTAACAGAGCATTATAGTTAATGTTATCCAGAAGACATTAGTAAGGATATGTTTATTGTTAGCCCAATTAACCATCTGTTAAAATATCGATATTTTATTAATACACATGAACACATACATGTAAATAATTTAGCAGGTAAATGTATTTCAGGGACTTCATATATGGCAATGATAAGATCGACAAGTTTAATCTATTATTATTAGATGATATTTTATTATCATCCAGGTTATTATCTATAAAGGAGATAAAGAATGGATGATTTACTGCATTGTAAAATATTTACAATATTTTCAATATTCTATAGAAAAGGTGTTGTAAGATTTATTTGAAGTATATGATGTTAGGCTTTAATTAGCATATTTAGTTTTTTATTTAAGTTAAGAAATATTTCGAAAAAGATTTATAGAAAACTTTATATATGAAAAAGAATATTAATCATTATCCCCGTAGATATAAAAAACTTTACTTAGGAAAATCATAAAAGATTAGTTAACTTATCTACCTATGGATAACAAGAAGGAAACATTACACCCAATAACACACGGGTATCGACTCCATTAATTACCATTAGGTTTCTAATGCTCCTTAATTTTGCATCTCTAGTTACAGTGAATGTGTGTATCAGTTACACTGATATAACATCGAGGATGGAAATTACATATGCATGTTACACTCGGGAGAATTTGGATAATAATTTACAACTTCTATAGTTCGATAATTAAACTTAACCAAGATTTGTAATTGCTATACAGATTTGTTGGAGGTCTTACCATACTCATGGGGTGATTACATCGGTAATGTAATTGATTACATTTACGATTGGGTTATAATTTTATGATTATGATTATGATTACGATAAAGGTGGATGTAATCGATTATGATTACGATTTCATGATGCGTAATTATGATTACATTTATGATTACTTCAAAAGGAAAGTTCATAAATAAACAAAAGTACTATAAAAACTCATTTTACAGACCTGTTTGTCAACCTGGTACAATTTAATCATATTTTCTGAGTGATGAAAAAGGTAGACATAATGGTGTGAGTATTCAATAGACACGAAAACAAATCTTTAATAGATGGATCTAAATTTTCATAAGATTAATGTGGAAATCATGAATACAGAAATGTATTTGACCTAAATATCTCTGAAGTGTTCTGAAGTTTTGAAATTATTAACACAAATGCTTATAGAAGGGGAGTAATTTAGTGCTCTGATAAAATGAAATGTGTGGTATACTGCATACTCAGATATACTGAAAATATTACTTTCAATAAAGGTGGATTATAACAAAAATACTGTAATATTAAATTTCATATTTAACATTCATTTTTTCTTAGACAAGAATAATACGTCAAAGGTTGTGAAACATTGTGTCTATTCTTTCAAAGACAGTTTAAAGAACGATCTAATGCTATTCATTTACACAAATAAACGTACAGAACATAATATACATTAATAACGTTAAGAAAATATTGATTGACTACACTTTCTCCGGACAGGTTACTAGGAGTTAGAATATTACAGACAAAATGTAGATGGTGAATGTTTGCCGAGTCGTATAAAGGACCGAATGTAGATGACAGTATTGAAGATCATGAGCTCAGTATTGTCAAACGAAGTACCGATTTGTAATTACTATTGTAATATAAATTTTCTTAGTGTGTATATATATATATATATATATATATATATATATATATATATATATATATATATATATATATATATATATATATATATATATATATATATATATATATATATATATATAAATGCTTATTGAAAGAGCATGTCAGCCAAAAGGCTGAAAATATGTGTGTGTGTGTGTGTGTGTGTGTGTGTGTGTGTGTGTGTGCGTTTGTTTATAATTATTCATAAGTTGTTATTACCTTGAAAACATTTAAATGGCTTAAATCTTTGTCAGTATCTTTAAATTAAGTTGGGAGAACGTTACTTAAAAAATAGTGCATATAACTGCATGTAGAAAATCTTAATGTATACACGATGCGCAGATGGGGATTTGAAAGGAATTTATTTCCCTCGATTCGACCGAGTCATGAAAGACAATAAAGATGATATGCACTTGACCGTGAAATGTAATAGGACATTAAGCAATATTATTGTGCAACATCTTCAAGAAGAGTATAAAGGTTGCAATACTAAGAGTGCGAGTCAGTACATCCAAAGTCAGCTCACAGGCAGCATGGTGAGAATCTCTCTACTGACACTATCACGTGTTAATGTTTAGTTAGTGTTGAGTTTGGTGAAGAGTTAATTATTCTTGTTAAAGAGAAGTTATTAAAAGTTTTCACGATTAGAATCAATACCAAAAGACAAGACTTTTTTAATTAGTTTTATTCGAGGAAGATATTCGGTGAAAGATTTCACGTGATTTATTTAGACTATACCCTAATAACACTCTTGGTAAAACAAAAGCAAGGATGCAACATATTATGCCGCAAGCAACACTCAGAGCTGCGTCATGACGTGCAATATATAAAAGGCCCCGATCCAATAGAGAAGTCAGACGATTGGCGGGGAGCGCAGAGGCAACATGGTGAGCACCTCGTTACCTACTATCACAGGGCACAGTTATACAGTCACCTTTAAGTTTGCCGAATTGTACACAACGTTTGAGAAAGGTGTTGATGAGAATGAAATGCACAAAATGCGGAACAGGTTTGTCCAAGTGCAAATAATTTATCTAAGAATAATGAGTACGACAAATACGAGACGAGAGAATAAACTTTAAGTCTAACCAATTACAATGGTTTTAAAGTGTTTTAGATATGTTACGTGTACTTGAAAATTTTCTTAGTGTAAACAATATCTCAGAAACAAAAGTTTGAACATGTTCCAAACAGTAGAAAGGACAATCACGATACTCATCATTTGATGTGGGTGTACTTCACCAGATAAAATTAAAACTCAATTGAAAAATTTGAATGTTTTAAAAGTTATCTGGAATGGAAGTAGTTTTGGCCACAGGTATATTCCCATACAAAGACATTACACACACAAACGCTGTACATAACATTAAGTCCATATATATTATGAGTTCTCTCAATAATCGTATTACCAAAAGTGTACCATCAACAGTTCTTCCACATATAATAGGTGAGACTTCATAAGGAACATTTACGTTCAAATGCCCCGAAAATAACATGACACAAATATAAGTATATTTAGTAATATTCAATCATACACCTTGATATTTCAGAGGCAAGGTGCAGGCGTGGTGATCCTCGCCGTGTTGGTGGTAGCCTGTATCGCGGACTTCAGAGGTGGAGGAGGAAGCCATGGTGGAGGAGGAGGGGGAGGAGGTGGAAGCAGCTATAGCAGCGTAGGAGGTGGTGGCGGAGGTGGCCATGGAGGAGGAGGGGGAGGAGGAAGAGGAGGAAGAGGAGGTGGAGGATATAGCGCTCCATCTGGTGGAGGAGGAAGTGGAGGTGGAGGACATGGTGGAGGCGGTGGTGGCGGAGGCGGTGGTGGAGGTTACGGTGGTTCCTCCAGCGGCGGCGGAGGGAACATGTACGGTGGTGGCGGTGGCGGAGGAAGTATGTATGGCGGGTCTTCTGGTGGCAGCAGTGGTGGTGGTGGAGGATATGGTGGATCTTCAAGCGGCGGAAGCGGCGGAGGCTACGGTGGATCCTCTGGTGGTGGAGGCGGCGGAGGATACGGCGGATCCTCTGGTGGTGGAGGCAGCGG
>NW_024720121.1:0-18052 GCF_018991925.1 Homarus americanus
TGTGTGTGTGTGTGTGTGTGTGTGTGTGTGTGTGTGTGTGTGTATAATGCTGTTCCGGGTATAATGCTGTTCCGTGTATGATGCTGTTCCGTGTATAATGCTGTTCCGTGTATGATGCTGTTCCGAGTATGTTGCTCTTCGTTGTATGATGCTGTTCCGTGTATGATGCTGTTCCGTGTATGATGGTGTATGATACTGTTCCGTGTATGATGGTGTATGATGCTGTTCCTTGTATGTTGCTGTTCCGTATGATGCTGTTCCGTGTGTGTTGTTGTTCCGTGTATGATGGTGTAAAGGGAACGTGATGGAGGAAATATTTTACCCTTAAGAGCTGTTAAGGGAACACAAGGAACAAGTGGCTGACTCATCCTCGAGTTGGAGAGAGAGAGAGAGAGAGAGAGAGAGAGAGAGAGAGAGAGAGAGAGAGAGAGAGAGAGAGAGAGAGAGACCCCCTTCCCCCTCCTGCCCACAGTCACCTCCTTGTTACAATTATTCATTAACTAGAACGAGAGGTGTAAGTAGATCTGGCACTAGATGGCCCTCCTGACCTGGCACTATATGGCCCTCTTTCCTGGCACTATATGGCCCTTTGACCTGGCACTATATGGCCCTCTTTGACCTGGCACTATATGGCCCTCTTCCTGGCACTATATGGCCCCCTTCCTGGCACACTATATGGCCCTCCTTGACCTGGCACTATGGCCCTCTTGACCTGACTATATGGCCCTCTTTGACCTGGCACTATATGGCCCTCCTTGACCTGGTACTTGGCCTGGCTCTTTGACCTGGCACTATATGGCCCTCTTTGACCTGGCACTATATGGCCCTCTTTGACCTGGAATCTACTGAATGTACGTGTTAGTTTGGGACATTTAAACACCTCCTCCTCCTCATTCTCTTCCGCGTTATTATTTTCTTCCTTCTCCTTCCTTCCTCCTTTTCCATCTCTTCCTTCTCCCCATCCTCCTTTCCAATCTCCTCTTCCTCCTGCACCTCCTCCGCCTTCTGTGAGTCCCAGATGAGCTTTATGTTTTCTCTCAGCGTCAGGCGGAAGGAGCCCCTGAGAGCTGCTTACATTACCTAACAAATCGCTGCAATTTGGGTGTTTCCATCTTGTGTAGTCTTCGTCAAGTACTTCTTCATATCCTTCACACCTGTATTGTCTCGCTTCAGGATCTCCGTAGGATTTTTGGATGATGTTAGGAGTTAGGGATCCTTCAGAGGACTATTATCTGGCTTAATGATCTATGTAGATTTTTGGATCACGTTAGGAGTTAAGATGACCTATTGAGTTGGTCTCTATATCCTTCAAACGACTATAATCTTGTCATAGATCTTTGTAAGATTTTTTAAATGTTAAGGTGACCTGTGTAGTTGGTATCCTTCACATGTCAATCGTCTCGTTTTAGGAACTCTGTAGGATTTGGATGGTGTGAAGGATCTATGCAGCGCCTCAGAGTACAGCATCATGATTTGATTTCACAGCACCGAGGAGCCAAGATAGAGTAGAGGGAGGGGGGGTGACGTCCTCAAGATGGCGGCAGTACTTGAGAGGAGTCAGGAGGAAGGACTAGGCGGGGAGGGTTCTGCCTGGAGCCTAGAGAGATAAAACAAACAGTGAGACGTTTTTTTTTTCATTGATCATCACGCCATCACTAGTACAGGTGTTATGGCTGCCTGTGTGGTGGTTTAAGGTGAGGGACAACAGGTGTTATGGCTGCCTGTGTGGTGGTTTAAGGTGAGGGACAACAGGTGTTATGGCTGCCTGTGTGGAGGTTAAGGTGAGGGACAACAGGTGTTATGGCTGCCTGTGTGGTGGTTTAAGGTGAAGGACAACAGGTGTTATGGCTGCCTGTGTGGAGGTTTAAGGTGAGGGACAACAGGTGTTATGGCTGCCTGTGTGGTGGTTTAAGTGAGGGACAACAGGTGTTATGGCTGCCTGTGTGGTGGTTTAAGGTGAGGGACAACAGGTTATGGCTGCCTGTGTGGTGGTTTAAGGTGAGGGACAACAGGTGTTATGGCTGCCTGTGTGGTGATTTAAGGTGAGGGACAACAGGTGTTATGGCTGCCTGTGTGGTGGTTTAAGGTGAGGGACAACAGGTGTTATGGCTGCCTGTGTGGAGGTTTAAGGTGAAGGACAAGAGGTGTTATGGCTGCCTGTGTGGTGGTTTAAGGTTGAGGGGCAACAGGTGTTATGGGCTGCCTGTGTGGAGGTTTAAGGTGAGGGACAACAGGTGTTATGGCTGCCTGTGTGGAGGTTTAAGGTGAAGGACAAGAGGTGTTATGGCTGCCTGTGTGGTGGTTTAAGGTTGAGGGGCAACAGGTGTTATGGCTGCCTGTGTGGTGGTTTAAGGTGAGGGACAACAGGTGTTATGGCTGCCTGTGTGGTGTGTTTAAGGTGAGGGACAACAGGTGTTAGTGGCTACCTGTGTGGAGGTTTAAGGTGAAGGACAAGAGGTGTTATGGCTGCCTGTGTGGTGGTTTAAGGTGAAGGACAACAGGTGTTATGGCTGCCTGTGTGGTGGTTTAAGGTGAAAGACAACAGGTGTTATGGCTGCCTGTGTGGTGGTTTAAGGTGAGAGACAACAGGTGTCATGAGACGATTAATATTGATATCATCCATAAATAATTAATTCTATAACGTCACGGTGGTCAGTCTTATGTCTGCCTCTACTGGCAGAAAGGGCAAACGTTAGCCTGGCGGAATTTCCATAACCAGGCTTGTGAATATTCGGTCTTAATGTGTTTCACTGTTCTTGTTACTTGACGCGCGGTGCAGTAAGCAAATACACTGAGCGGGGGGATGAGGGAGGGAAGGCAGTGGCGGGAGAGGGAAGAAGGGGAAGGGGTGGAGAGGAGAAGGGAGAGGGTGGAGGGAGGGAAGGCAGGAGGAGAGGGAAGAAGTGGGGGAAGGGGTGGAGAGGGAGAAGGGAGAGGGTGGAGGGAGGGAAGGCAGTGGTGGGAGAGGGAAGAAGTGGGGAAGGGGTGGAGAGGGAGAAGGGAGGGTGGAGATGCCGCCCCAACACAAAAGACTTAACAAACTATTACTTTTATATACAATATTTCTCAAAGTCCTAACTCAAAATAACACAATATTTCAATTCCAACTTTACAACAAAATACTTTAAAAGAAAAAAAATACTAAGGCACCTGGAATACTGAGTTGAATGCTGGAATTTATAAACCATCGCTACTTTGGACCATTCCAGAATTGTTCAATACTATTTAAATGCATAGAGTTGCAGTTTTTAGCAAGTATTTTTTCCCCCAGGAAGGAATATTACCGCTTGAGTCTCTCTCTTGTCTGTGATAGGAAAAAATATATATCATTCTCACCTGACTACCATTTTGTTTTGTAAGATCTTCAGGTAGATCTTCTTGTGAGGCCTCAGTTAATTAATTTCCTACTCCCCGCATTACCTTACTAGATGAGGGTCTGGTGGTGTCTGTCTGTCTGTCTGTAATGTTGTGAGCTACAGTCTGTTAATGTGAGTTTATTCTTGTCAGTGATTGGAGAGAGAGAGAGAGAGAGAGAGAGAGAGAGAGAGAGAGAGAGGTATTATTTTTTCAGTGCTTCAGCTTACACTAGACAATTCCACGGTGACATTCTCGACTATACACACACACATACATACATAGCATGTGTACATTAACATGTGTTATGATTCACATTTCTGTTCAGGTTCAACTTGTGTGTGTGTGTGTGTGTGTGTGTGTGTGTGTGTGTGTGTGTGTGTGTGTGTGTGTGTGTGTGTGTGTGTGTGTGTGTGTGTGTGTGTGTTTGTTCGTGTCTGAATGCGTTTGTAATTAACGCCTATCTACATGTTATGCGTATTTATATATGTATGTATGCGTGTGGTGTAATGGTCAGTATGCTCGCCTGCAGCGAGCGGACCCGGGTTCTATCCCGGGCAGGGTGAAACTATGGTCAAGTTTCTTTACGCCATTTGCCTCTGTCTACCCAGCAGTAATGGGGACCTGGATGTTAATGGATTTGTGGATCGTGTCCCGGGGTAATGGTTAGCCAGTGCAGTTGGCGAGTTGTCCGGTGTTCTCGGACTATTCTTGACACTGGGTCATGCAACTGTTAACTTAGGGTGTGGTTGTTGTGTTGGCGACAGCTTCTACACCTTGAACAAATTCACGCCTATGTGGCCCTTTGGGCCGACTATTATATCTTATATGTGTGTATGTATTTATGTAAGAAATACTCAGCTCCTTGACACACACACACACACACACACACACACACACACACACGCCTGGCTGCTCACACAGACACACACTAAAAGTTATGAAACTTTCAAGGTATATTTTTACCTTCTCTCAGTGTCTCAAGACTTTTCAATATAATTCTTACTTCTTCTAAAAGTTATGACGCTGCTGGTGTATCTTGTATTTATCCAGTATAACATATGAGTGTTTACTGATGAAAATATACCAATATATACTTTGTTATACCAAGAAATATACTAAAGAGACTATATATCCCTCATATATTGTACTAAGAGAGCCTCTGAACCACGAATCAGCCAGGTTGAGAATATTGAATCTCCTCTGAGCCAATTCACTCCACGACACAGAGTATATCCAAATAAACGAGCTCCAGTACAGAGGACAAGGACCGCGCTCTGGTCTGTTCTCCGCGGAGGCCGCAGGTCAAGTGGCCACCTCCAACCCAACCAACCCCTCCTCTCCCAGTTGACATGTTGACCCCGATGTAAAATTTAATGAATAACGCCCTTGACTCTTCAGGCTTCTACGCCCTTAACACATGAGACATAAAGGCAAGCATGAACTTAGCATGCTTCCCTGTTGGGCGCTGTAAACCTTCTGCGCTTCACCTTGCACATGATGTAGGGAGTGCCCCCTCCCCCCAAAAAAAAAGTCTTGTGAAAAAAACTATCCGGTTTTTCATTTTCATTAGCATTTTGTGATGTATTACTGGAACTTCTTTTGTTGACTCTGGACGTAGAATCAAATGAATATCAACAACTTCTGGTAAAAATAATGCTATATGCAATACATTTTTTTCGTTTTGGTGAATTCACATTTGTATCGCCATCGTTGGGAAATATTGGAACCCTTTGTTGTTGTTGACCTCGGACGTAAAATCAACTGGATACAACCAACAAATCGTGAATAATTTTCCCTATTTTTAACATAACAAAGGTAGACTGTTCCTCCCCATCTCCTCCCTCATTCTCCTCTACTCTCCTTACCTCCTCCCTCATTCTCCTACTCTCCCTTACCTCCCTCATTCTCCTACTCTCCTTACCTCCCTTCTTCTCCTCCTACAGCTACAGTATAACACACAATAAGGGTTCCTCAACTCGGGCGTTTAATCAAATTAGAACATCATCATCTTGTAAAACCCACTTCAACTTTTACCCTGCAAGATCTAGTTACCTTCAAAGATAATGTCTACAAAGATACGCCCCTTTTTCTCACTAATGTAATCATGTATTAACGTAATTATAAAATTTATAACGAAAAGAAGACAAAGACATTTTTTCAACTTTCCGTGATGTTGTTGTTGTTTACGTCGGTTATTGTTAAAATTCACGGCTTCCTGTTAACACTGTGTGGGGGTGATGGTAGGAAGGTACTCAAGGGGTTACCTAGTACTCTAGGGTTAAATCATCGTACTCAAAGGGGTTAACTTATCGTACCTGAGTGAGTACATAAATGAATACATGATCTATTGCATGAGTGTATGACTATGAATGAATGTATGACCGTATAGGGATATACTGTATAACTGAATGAATGAATGAATATACGAGTGAATGCATATGTATGAATGGATGTATAAGTGCATGAATGAATAGATGTATGTATGAATGGCCTGGGCGTGAGGTAAGGCATCATACTCACGCCCACAAGTGCTCCCTTGCTGTAACCTTCATTCTGGCAATACCTGAGAGAGAGAGAGAGAGAGAGAGAGAGAGAGAGAGAGAGAGAGAGAGAGTTACGGATGTTTGTGTATGAAAAAGAGAATTCATACATGTACGTATGTGAGAGACACACACACACACACACACACACACACACACACACACACACACACACACACACACACACACACACACACACAGGTTATAACCATTATATTATAAACCGCCGCATCACAATAACCATTCGGGGATTGACGGCCATAACCTGACTTTAACCTAACCTGACCTGACCTGACTTAGCCTAGCCTAACCTAACCTAACCTAACCTGACTTAGCCTAACCTGACCTAACCTGACTTAGCCACCTAACCTAACCCAACCGAACCTGACTTAGCCTAACCTAACCGAACCTGATCCCTCCTGATGTCAAATTTAGTTCTTGGTACTAGCGTACCGGCGTTCTTGGAGGCCGGTGTCCGTACCGGCGGTGCCCTCGGAGGCCGGTGTCCGTACCGGCGTTCTTGAGGCCGGTGTCCGTACCGGCGTTCTTGAGGCCGGTGTCCGTACCGGCGTTCTTGGAGGCCGGTGTCCGTACCGGCGTTCCGGAGGCCGGTGTCCGTACCGGCGTTCTTGAGGCCGGTGTCCGTACCGGCGTTCTTGGGGCCGGTGTCCGTACCGGCGTTCTTGGAGGCCGGTGTCCGTACCGGCGTTCTCGGAGGCCAGTGTCCGTGCCGGCGTTCTGGAGGCCAGTGTACGTGCCGGTTCTTGGAGGCCATTGTACGCCGGCGTTCTGAGGCCAGTGTACGTGCCGGCGTTCTGGAGGCCAGTGTCCGTGCCGGCGTTCTTGGAGGCCAGTGTCCGTACCGGCGTTCTGAGGCCAGTGTCCGTGCCGGCGTTCTGGAGGCCAGTGTCCGTACCGGCGTTCTTGGAGGCCATTGTACGCCGGCGTTCTGGAGGCCAGTGTACGTGCCGGCGTTCTTGGAGGCCAGTGTCCGTACCGGCGTTCTTGGAGGCCAGTGTCCGTACCGGCGTTCTTGGAGGCCAGTGTCCGTACCGGCGTTCTGGAGGCCAGTGTCCGTACCGGCGTTCTGGAGGCCAGTGTCCGTACCGCGTTCTTGGAGGCCAGTGTCCGTACCGGCGTTTGGTCTTCTCTACGGCATACGATAAATGGACCAGCCTGACTGTTAATCGATAAGCCTGCCTTTGTTTACCGGCTCCACCAATCAGCTGCCGGCAGACTTTGAACACTGCGTTTTGATTGGCTGAAAGAACGTAACGGGTGTAGAGATCGATGAAATACTTAATCTTTTAAATTTGTGACGCAGAAATAGTTGAAGCATCTTGCCGTTGTTATCTCTCAGGGAATGGTGGTAGTTGTGGTGATGGTGGTAGTTGTGGTGGTGGTGGTAGTTGTGGGTAGTAGTGGTGGTGGTGGTGGTAGTTGTGGTGGTGGTGGTCGTTGTGGTGGTGGTGGTCGTTGTGGTAGTGGTGGTAGTTGTGGTAGTGGTGGTAGTTGTGGTAGTGGTGGTAGTTGTGGTGATGGTGGTAGAAGAAGTAGTGGTGGTGGTGATTGCTGTGGGTAGTTTTATAGATGAAACTTTTGGTAATAGTGGTGATATCGATGTTGGTAATGTGGTGGGCGACAGTAGTAGTAACAACAACAACACTACTACTACCAACAACAACAACAACAACAACAACAATAATAATAATAATAATAATAATAATAACAAAAAATAATAATAATAATAATAATAATAATAATAATAATAAAAATAGTGCTCTCAGGTAAACTAACACACCTGCCATATTAATTACAAAATATCACACTTTTACGTTACCTGCTTTCCAAGAACTAATTAAACACGAGCCAACACCTGATAATGCCACTCAGGTGAATTCAACACTACACGGTTCAGGTATTTCGTAATTAATATAGGTGTTATAATGAGCTAATTACGGTCAGGTGTGAGGTACTAAATACTCAGGTAAGCTTTAAGCCTTTGAGTGCGATGATTTGATCTTTTGAGTACAATGATTTGATCGTTTGAGCACGATAATTTGATCCCTTGAGTATGAAGAGTTGATTTCACGAGTACGAAGTCTTTGTACTCAGGGGTTGTTACTGTACTCAAGCGGTCAAATTATCTATCTTAACTGGGCTAATTTATCGTACTCAGGGTGAAAATCGAACTCATGGGTATTTGTCTTACTCGGGGTTAAATGTATTATTGTGTTGTGGTACTCTACCGCTGAGTACATGTGAGAGTATTTGAATAATTGATTGGTTTTATAATGCAAGCTGAAATCTCTCTTAATATATTCTTCTTATCCGGTTATTTACACACACACACACACACAAAACCTACCCTCTTTTACACTACTTTAATACCTCCAGAAGAGGTTTTTAATACTAAGCGTCTGGAGGATCCAGCAGTAGCACATGCTTTCAGAGAGCAGCTCGAACATGGGCTGATAAACAACCCAACAGCAAACAAAGCGAATCCCAGCGCCGAATGGGATTTTCGACACTGTCATGACAAAACCTGCAGAGACCCTCGGCAAGGTCAAAAGAATACACCAAGCCTGTCTTGATGATAATGACCCGGCAATCAATGTGCTCATCGATGATAAACGCGCTGCTTTAACTGACTGGCAGAACTACCGTCTTCGGACCAAAGCTGATACCTTCAGCAAGAAGAAAGCGGCGGCCCAGCGGAACTTTGCAATCTAAAGAATGACTGGCTTAAAATAAAGCATGTGAAACACAAAAGCTTGCAGATCAACACAAGATGTGCAAATTTTAAATTCCACCAAAAACAATTTATGGGCCAATCATCGTGGCGCAGCCTCCACTCATCCGACAGTAACTCAATAATTAAAGACGATGAAGGCGTCCTTCAGCTGGAAAGAGCACTACCATTCACTGCTCAACTAAAACACTGATGTGGATGTCCTGACTATCCAGCAGGTCCCTCAGCATCCAGACCTGACCCACCCTGGATGAGGTAGCCCCACCAAACAGATGAAAAGTAACAAAGCCTCAGGGCCTGATGGAATCCCAGCTGAGGTGCATAAAGCAGGAGGGCCTCTGCTTACCAGCAGCTCCACTCTCTCTTGGTGAATATATGGGGAAAAGGAGGAACCCCAAGCTCTTAAAGACGCCTCCATCGTCAATATTTATAAGAACAAGGAGACTGGTCAGACTGTGGCAAATACCACGATCTCGCTGCTGTCCGTAGCTGGCAAGATTTTGCCCAAGCCCTCCTAAACAGACTTCTTCCTGAGGCGGAAAACTTCCTCCCAGAATCTCGTGGCTTTATACCATCACGTGGCACCAGTGATATGATCTTTGCTTCCGCCAGATACAAGAAAGTACAGAGAACAGCATTGTGACTTGTACTTGGTTTTCATCGACCTAACCAATGCCTCTGACTCGTCAACAGGAAGCCCTCTGTGGACCCAGCCGTTTTGGCTGCCCCCAAAATTCATCACCATTGTGAGGCAACTCCACGATGGCATGAACGGCAGTGTCCTGCACAATGGCACTCAGTCTGAGTTCTTCCCCATCTGTCATGGTTTTGGGTGGATCGGTGGTAGTAGGAGTAGATTATATTATATAAAGATAATAATATGTCGTATTTCTACCGTAGAGTTCGATACCTTCACACTGGTTACTACAGGAGATTATGGCGTATCTACGTAGAAGTTCACTCTACCACTCGACATTCCATGATTTATACTTGATAAATGATAATTTAATGAGTTCCATTAATTACCAACATCCATCTAAGTTATTGGTTATACTTTGTCATAACCAATCAGTCATTACCTTTAGTAGTAATAAGATAGATCACAGATACGGCCAGATAATTGCACTTACATTTATATGTCAAGCTTCCATACAATGATTTACAATTTGCATGGATATATGAGTCACTCACGTTCAACTGTAATAAAATTAATCTTCTAAAAGAGGAAATTATCAACTTGGGAACACGTGATTACTCTACTGTAGGTATGACTTAACAGAGCCTTAATTCTTCAAGGATACATTTACTGCCAGCCTGGATTGCTTTTGTTGCAACTAGGCTTCCGCACAAGAACTTCTTTCCACGGCCATAACAACAAAATGTACTCTTTGGGTTACCACACATAGTCTCGGTCACTGACAGTCACTGTAGACGGTTGTCGCGGCAGGGAGAACTGGTAAACGTGACTTGAATTAACCATTTAGGTGCAATAGACCAGCCTGGATTGCTTTTGTCACAACCAGACCCACACGTGATATTTCCACGGGTTAACAACCTAAGTTAACAAGCTTGGCCTCATGTCGATCACGGTCATTAGACTGGTGTCGTGCAGAGAACTCTGTAAGCGTGAATTAATTACCCATTTACTGTAGGTTTGATAGGCCAGCCTGGATTACTCTTGTCGCAACCAGGCATCCACACGTGATATTTCCACGGGATAACAACCCAGGTTAACACCTTATTCTCCAGCGACGACGGTACACAGGACGGGGTGGCGGTGGAGGACTCTGTGTGATGTGGTGTCCCGCCTTCAGGAGGGAGAGGATGGTGATGACGTCTTAACTATGCCATGGTCCAGGGATACTACTTAAAATGAGGTTTTTGGGTGAAGCGATGAACAGTGCAACACTGTTTCACTGCTCACCCCCGAAAGGCTGGCTAACATACACTAATGGAAAATACATGTCCCAGTTATGCCTCGCCGGTGTCTTATCTCTAGTAAAACAAACTTTGGAGTTGGTTGCGTGGGTGCCTAATGCAACCCATGACACCATCCAAATGGGGTGAAACAAGTATGTCTGCTGGCACCAACTCTTTTTCCATCTTCTTAGCTGCCTTCCTACTGTGTCAGTGCCAATTTAGCCGGTCGGGTGACATCGAGTACCGGGTGAAGGGGGTCTTTAACATAAGCCGACTTCAGGCAAGAATTCGGCAGCTTCCATTACTGAATTTTAGTATGCGTAAGCACACTTCGGCCTTGAGGTTAATGTATGTAAGACTCACATTCTCCTTTCAACCTGCCCCTGGTTCAGACATACTCCCACCATCCATCCATCTTAACGGTACTACCCTCATGTTGCCCACTTTCGGTATCTCGGCTCCAGCTGTCCACCACCGCGAACATCGATGAAGAGATTCAGCATCGGTTCAGATGATCATCTCAAGCCTTTGGCAGCTAAAATTGTCTTCAAAGTTACACATATACCGAGCAGTGGTCCTCCCCACCCTGCAGTATGGCGAGCGAGACATGGATCACATACAGGAGGCACCTCAAGGCACTTGAAAACTTTCACCAACGTAGTCTACGTTCCATCCTCCAAGGACGCTGCGAAGACAACAGAACAAATGCCAGTATTCTTGCTGATACCAACTGAGGAGCATCGAGGCTACCATAATCCATGAACAACTACGCTGGACTGGCCATGTTACCTGCATGGACGACAGTAGACTGCCAAAGCAGCTACTTTACAGTCACCTCACGAATAGTAAACGTAACGCTGGCGGGCAGCTGAAAAGGTATAAGGATAGTCTTAAGATAAACCTGAAAAGTGCTAAATTGACCCCTCAACTGGGAGAAGATTACTCACACTTTAACGCTTAAAGAGCATCTCACGAGAATGTGTCAATACTTTCGAGTTAGCCCACTGCATACCGAGGCAGACAGGGCCAACGAAAGATGCTGCCACCACCCCTCCCGCACTAGATGTAGCCCTCCACATGTGCAACATCTGTGAACAACTCTGCCGGTCCTGTTTCGTCCTCTTTAGTCACCTCAGAACTCACCAGTGAAGGTGACATCCTTAATAACTCGCACCATTGTATCAGCTGGATGATCATCATACTCGATTCCGAGTGACAGCAAAGTAGTAGTAGTAGTAGTAGTGTGTGTGTGTGTGTAATAATAATGATAATAATAATAATAATAATAATAATAAACGGTTTATTAATAGAGTTGCAGCCGGTGGCTGAAAATATACAGACTTACATTTGATTTAGACATAATGATATAATATGCGTGAATAACATTTACAGGGCTGTACAGTACATAAATCAGGAGTTGTTTATTATTTTAACAATAGATGGGATGGTGCTGTTCTTATATCTATCGGTGCAGGCTCTGCTGAATTTTGTTGTAGTGGCAGATTGCGCGAGTGCGTGGCAGGATGTGGCGATGACGAGGATGGTGCATTAGTTGGCTGGCAAACCTTTCCAGTGCTTTGTGGTGGAGGTCACTGAGGGATGGCATTTCCAGGGTAGAGAGAGTTTTGATGTAGCCGGAGTATTGTGTGTGTGTGTGTGTGTGTGTCATAAATCATTCACCTGTGTACACCTGAGCTCGTTAAGTAATCCCCCCAACCACACTAATACTCCGCTCGTCCTAGACTCTTGGTAGAGACTTAGTGAGGCTGTCTTGCAGGGTAAGACTCCCTAAGCAGCTGTATCCGTTCACTGTATTCTTCACTATCTGTTCACTGTATCTGTTCACTGTATTCTTCACTATCTGTTCACTGTATCTGTTCACTGTATTCTTCACTATCTGTTCACTGTATCCGTTCACTGTATTCTTCACTATCTGTTCACTGTATCTGTTCCTGTATTCTTCACTATCTGTTCACTGTATCTGTTCACTGTAACGTGGTGTAAGGAGGGCGAGGTGTTTATTTAGGTGAGATGATGGTGATGGTAGTTGGTGGTAGTGATGATGGTGATAGCAGGAGGAGGAGGAGGAAAGGGGAGATGGTGGGGGAAAAGATGAGGAAAATGAAAGGGAAGTAGAAGGAAGAGCAGAAGGAAAAGAAGGAGATAAAGATGGAAGAAGAGAAGGAGGAATGAACTAGACGATTGAAAACAGTGATAAAAGAGGGTTTAGGGAAGAGATTGGAATATAAACAGAGAGAGAGAGAGAGTGTTAGTGGCGGAGGATTTGTGGAGCCGAGGAGAATGGAGGATTGGAACCCTGGGAGAAAGGAGACCCTAGGAGAACCAATTTCCTAGTGTCTCCTGCATCTCCTAGTGTCTCCTGCACCTCCTAGTGTTTTCTCCATCTCCTAGGGTCTTTGCCTCCTAGGGTCGTCTGCGTCTCCTAGGGTCTCCTGCTTCTCCTAGGGTCGTATGGATCTCCTAGGGTCTCTTCTCTCCTAGGGTCGTTTGTTTTTCCTAGGGCCTCCTTAATCTCTTAGGGTCTCCTGCATCTCGGGTCTCCAGCATCTCCTAGGGTCGTCTGCATCTCCTAGGGTCTCCAACATATCCTTGGATCGTCTATTCAACAAAGGAGGTGGCGCCCAGTCTTTAATTGTGTATTAATTCATTTCACACACACACACACACACACACACACACACACACACTACAAAATCGTTCATCATGAGTTAATTAACCTGGTATAAAACACGCCAGCTATTTTATGAACTAAAACAAAAAGATTTATCCTTTGAAATTTATACAGAACTGATGCTGAGTCTCTCTCTCTCTCTCTCTCTCTCTCTCTCTCTCTCTCCCTCTCTCTCAAGACGGCCTAGTTTAAGCTAGTACCCAGAGGCTGTCTCGTGTGAGCTTGTGGTGGGGTTGTGCAGTGTGTGGATCCCGGCGTGAACGGCCCAGGGGCGTGTGTGAGGCAGGGGAGGAAGGAGGGGAAGAGGAGAGGGTAAGGAAGGGAGTAGAGTGGAGAGGAAATATAGGTGTGTGTGTGTGTGTGTGTGTGTGTGTGTGTGTGTGTGTGGATTAGCTGTACTAGGAAGAAACTAATGGCACTACACAAGGGGATGTATCTAACGTCAGCTATAACAAGACGTCAGCCATAACCAGAAGACGTCAGCCATAACACAAGACGTCAGCCATAACACAAGACGTCAGCCATAACACAAGACGTCAACCATAACACAAGACGTCAGCCATAACACAAAGACGTCAGCCATAACACAAAACGTCAGCCATAACACAAGACGTCAGCCATAACACAAGACGTCAGCCATAACACAAGACGTCAGCCATAACACAAGACGTCAGCCATAACACAAGACGTCAGCCATTTCAAATTATGACAGAAAAATTTAACCCATCAAATTTTTAAGATTCTAAACTCAATAGTAATACGTGGGAGGACATCTCTCTCTCTCTCTCTCTCTCTCTCTCTCTCTCTCTCTCTCCCTTTCCCTCTTCTCTCTCTCTCTCCTCTCTCTCTCTCTGTTGGAAAAGAAGGAGGGGAAAGAAGGTGAGGAAGGAGGATAGGAGGAGGTGGGAGGGAAGGGAGAAGGAGGAAGGAAGGGAAGAGAAAGGAGGAGGAAGGGAGAAGGAGGAGGAGGAATAAGGAAGGGGAGGGAGGGAGGAAGGATTGGGAGGAAGAAGTGTAAGGAGGGAGGAAGGAGGAAAGGAGTTCAAATGAGCGGAAAGGGTCGAGGGGTGAAGTGGGAGGGAGGAGTGGGGGATGAGGGACTAATTAGAGAAATTGCAGCCGTGGAGAGAGGATCAGATAGGGCCAATGATGAAGGAGGGTGAGGGGGGAGGGGGGTGGGGGTGGGAGGAGGTGAGGAGGAGATGTGGGGGGAGGGTGAGGGGGAGGGGGAGGGTATTATGAGGGTTAGTTGGTGAGGAGGGGCAAGATGTGGGGGGAGGGGGTGAGGGTGGGGAGGGGTGAGTGTGTGTGATTAAGTGAGATCTGGTGTAGGAAGAAGGGAGAGGAAGAGAGAGGTGAGGGGGGGCTGTATCAGTCTTTCCCGCATTATCTCATACACAGCGACACGTCCTGTATGTGTGTATATGTGTGCATGTGTGTGCGTGTGCGTATATGTCTGCGTGTGTGTATGTGTGTGTGCGTGTCTGTGTATGCGTGTGTGTATGTGATATATGTGTGCGTGTGTATGTGTGCGTGTGTGTGCGTGTGCGTATATGTGTGCGTGTGTGTATGTGTATATGTGTACTTGTGTATATGCGTGTGTGTGTATATGTGTGCGTGTGTGTATATGTGTGCGTGTGTGTATATGTGTGCGTGTGTATATGTGTGCGTGTGTATATGTGTCGTGTGTGTATATGTGTGTGTGTATATGTGTGTGTGTGTATATGTGTGCGTGTGTGTATATGTGTGCGTGTGTATGTGTGTGTGTATATGTGTGCGTGTGTGTATATGTGTGCGTGTGTATATGTGTGCGTGTGTATATGTGTGCGTGTGTATATGTGTGCGTGTGTATATGTGTGTGTGTGTATATGTCTGCGTGTGTGTTTTGTGTGCGTATGTTTATGTGTGCGTGTGTATGTATGTGTGTGTATATGTGTGCGTGTATATGTGTGTGTGTGTATATGTGTATATGTGTGCGTGTGTATATGTGTGCGTGTGTATATGTCTGCGTGTGTATATGTGTGCGTGTGTGTATATGTGTGCGTGTGTATAATATGTGTGTGTGTGTGTGTATATGTGTGCGTGTGTATATGTGTGCGTGTGTATATGTGTGCGTGTGTATATGTGTGCGTGTGTGTATATGTGTGCGTGTGTGCGTGTATATGTGTGTGTGTGTGTGTTAAGGTGTGTACACAGGGTTCATTACAGCGTTATATGGAGAATATGTATCGTTATATTTACAACTATATGACGCTAAACAGATACTTCTGACCCTACCCGCCGCCGCCCGCCCGCCCCCCCGCCCGCCGCCCCTTGCCCGCCCGCCCGCCCGCCCCGCCCGCCCGCCCGCCAGCCAGCTCTCCCTCTCATTACTTTTCTTTTAAACACAATGTCTCACCTTCTCTCCCCCTGAGCTCTCCCTCCTTCTATCATAACACAGTCCAGATCTCTCTCTCTCTCTCTCTCTCTCTCTCTCTCTCTCTCTCTCTCTCTCTCTCTCTCTCAGGGAGTCAACAGGAAACAGGTTGATGATTAGAGGTAGATGTTGACTGTGGCTGTGGTGTTTACTGTGGCTGTATTTGTTTACTGTTGTGTACTACATAACGAGAGGCTGTGGCTGGGTTTACCTGCTGTGTTGTTTACATTGTTGTTTACTAGATAATTGACACCAGGAAACTACCCTTAACCTGTCGTTAATAAGAGCGTCATGACACCACAGTCCTGCCACACACACACACAGTCCTGCCACACACACACACACACACAGTCACCACACACACACACACACACACACAGTCCTGCCACACACACACACACACACAGTCACCACACACACACACAGTCACCACCACACACACACACACACGGTCCTGCCACACATTACATCACTTAACACTGAGTTATTTCCCTCATTTCTGCCCTAAACGCACAGGTGAACCAGATACCTGACAGGTGACGCATTCATCCCCGCTACAGAATGATCCACTGGGGAGGGGGCAGGGGGAGGTGGGCAGGGAGAGGGGGCAGGGGAGGATTTAACCTCAAAAAAAATATCGAAGAAACAAAAACACCGAAAACAAGAACAAAATAAAATCGTAAATAAAAACATCGAAAAAAAATACAATGAAAAAAAACAAAAAAAAAGAAAATTACTGAAAAAAAAAAATAATAGCAGTTTGATTAGGTTGGAGTTAGGCCAGATTAGTTTAAATTTAGATCAAGTCAAGATAGTGTTATAATGACTAATATCAGGTATAATAAACTAACTTAAGGTCTTTAATCTTCAGCTCGTACAAACTTAATGACTAATTCACAGAGATTGTTACCTTGTTTCACACACTCAGGTAAAAAAATATGGTGTTAATTAATGAGCCCCAGGTACTAGCAGTGACTGGTCCGGGTTTATTAAGCTGTGGTAAATACTCTCGTTAACCATCGTGTAATTGGCTGTCAGACTAAGTTTAATAGTTCGTAATAACACAGCCACCCACGACTGTTTGTTGGTAATAATAATGATGATAGTAATAATAATAGACAGAGCAGACAGACAGAAAAGAGACAGACAGACAGAAAAGAACCAGACAGTAACCTCCTCCTCTTCTATATCAAGTACACCTTTGTCTTCACCTCCAAGCCTCACCTGGAGCTCCCTAATTAACAGAAGTGATTAACCTAGCCTTTTACTTTACCTGTACTGTGTTTTTATGACATCGTAGAGGGAGATGGAAATGTTGTTGGTTAGAGTTAGGTTGGGTTAGGTTAGGTCAGGTTAGGTCAGGTCAGGTCAGGTCAGGTTGGGTCAGGTGGGTCAGGTCAGGTTAGGTCAGGTCGGGTTAGGTCAGGTCGGATCGGGTTGGACTGGGTTGGGTTACATAGAGATAAAACATACATGAACATACACACACACACATACACACACACACATACACACACACACATACACACACCAGAGGCGGAAAGTGTCAGGTACACACAAGCGTCACCACAGTACAGCCTCAACAACAAAATAACAAAACACAATTTAAAGAACAAATTTGTCAGAGTTTTTTCAAAATTTCGGAAAAATGATTTTTCAATGTGTGTGTGTGTGTGTGTGTGTGTGTTTGGGATGGGATTAAATTGATGCGCCTAATAACTCTTCAGTAAACAGTAACTCATTATCCCCAGGTTACATGACAGTCCTAACCCAGCCGCAAGGCAGGAAATACTTTAATCACCTTATATATTAAAGTATTTAGTATTATAATGAAGGCTAATATATGCATCAGTCTCACGCTACAAGATAAATAGCCAATTTTTTATGCTAATATTTTACACAGGAGAAAATTGGTCAGGTTTGGCGCTGAATTTTGTGTTTTCTCTCGCTTGTTGGGTAATTTTTAGGAGAGGAAAATTAAGTAAATGTTGATGAAGAGGTTGTTGTTGTGGTGGTTGTGGTGGTGGTGGTGGATTGTGGTGGTAGTGGTGGATTGTTGTGGTGGTGGTGGTGGTGGTTGTGGTGGTGGTTGTGGTGGTGGTGGTGGTTGTGGTGTGGTGGTGGTGGAGGTGGTGGGTGGTGGTGGTTGTTGTGGTGGTGGTTGTTGTGGTGGTGGTGGTGGTGGTGGTGGTGAGGTGGTTGTGGTGGTGGTGGTTGTTGTGGTGGTGTGGTTGTTGTGGTGGTGGTGTGGTGGTGGTGGTGGTGGTGGTGGTGGTTGTGGTGGTGGTTGTGAGGTGGTGGTGGTGGTGGTTGTGGTGGTGGTTGTTGTGAGGTAGGTGGTGGTGGTGGTGGTGGTGGTAGCAATGCATGTCTAG
>NW_024720122.1:0-2500 GCF_018991925.1 Homarus americanus
TCACAAGCTGAATACATAAAGTATAAATGTGATAATTTATATACATAATATGGTGCACAATAAATAGAATATTACATAGAATTAATACATGTTCTGTAATACTTTACTATACATAATTAATAAGAGTAATATAAGAGTAATATAATAATATACAGCTGAAGGCACTACTTTGTGTCCATATATATCATACACCTCCCTCCCCCCTATACGCTCATAGTTTCATCTTGAGCGGACCTTTTGTTTCTGAGTCGCTCGGACCTGCGGAGTACTGGGGCAGAAACACAAGGTGGGGATGGATTTACTTTAGAGACATCAACATTAGGGGACTCAACTGGGGAGGGGTCAACACTAGGCAGCTCCACAGGTCGGAGGAAACGACGGTTCCTCCACCATACTCTTCCACTAGGAAGACGCACTTGGTAGTCCCTGGACCGGCCAATACCCATGACAACCCCAACCTTGTCCCAGCGGTGAGATACCTGATCTTGAATCCTGATCTGCTGGCCGATACTCAACCTGGGAAGGGGGCAGGCATGACAGTCATACCGAGCAGCGACATCTGCGGCTCGTTCTGCTGCACGGCGGTCACATTCTTCAGTCTTGGCCTGCCACTCTTGAGAAAAAGACTTCGGGTGGGCAGGAACACAAGACCTGAGATGATGTCCGTATAGAACCTGGGCTGGGGAGCGTCCGGTGAAGTTCGGGGTGTTGCGTAACTCCAACAAACCTCGATCGAAGTCCTCGCAGTCGATATTTCCTGAGGGTGACACCTTAAGGATCAGGTGTTTCACAGTCTTGACTGCGGCTTCAGCGTGTCCATTCGCCTGGGGGTAGTGGGGCGAGGTCACGACATGACAGACTCCCCAACGGTCCATGAAGTCCCGGAACTCGTGGCTGGTGAACTGGGGTCCTCCATCAGTCCTGAGGCGGAGGGGAACACCAACTTCTCTGAAGTAATGCCTGAAGCTCCGGATGGTAGCAGTAGTCGTTGTATCACTACCACAGGGGACGACAACAGGCCATCCAGACAGTCGGTCGGCAATGACGAGGAAGGACTTCCCTGCAACTGCAAAGAAATCGGCCGACACAGACTCAAAGGGTCTTGAAGGGTTGTCGTCGCACATTAAAGGTTCCTGTTGCTGGCTAGGTTGCAGAATCTGGCATGGTTCACAGGCACGGACGATACTTGCAATGTCCGCGTCGATTCCGGGCCAAAATACAGTCTGCTTCGCCCGTCGCTTGGTGGCCTCCACTCCTCGATGGCTGTCGTGAAGGCAGGCCAAGGTACGGCGGCGTAGGGCAGCAGGAATAACTACTCGTGGACCATACAAGACGAGGTCTCCATCACAATAGAGGTCCTCGCGTATTTTCCAGTACGGGAGTAGCGATTCATGAAGGTCATATCGGTTAGATGGAAATCCCTGAGACACACAGTCGACGAGCCGGATGTAGGAAGGGTCGGCCCGGGCTGCGGTGCGGAGATCTTCAAGGGTCTTGTCTGCATCCGGTGCTGTAGACTCTTCTGATGTGAAGACGGCCTTCAATGAAATAGGTTTAGGGAATTCCTTGGAAATAATGGCCAAGTCTTGACAATGGCCATATGATAAGAGCGGAGTCGGGATACCATTATGAACATCAATCCGGGCTGAGCAAGACTGCTTACCAAAGGTAAGGGTAGCCCAGAAAGATCCCAAAGCTGGAGCCATCTTGGAACCGTCAGCTGTCAGTTTCGTTGTCTGAGGAGGGGGCTGTAGGTTGCTCCGGGGTATTCCCAAACTTGCTAAATGTTGTGGACCAATTACTGAGACGTCAGCACCGGTGTCAGGTAACATCTGAAGACTGGATGACGAGTTACCGTAAGAAATGACGACATTGATGTGCTGGGGCGTCGTGTCTGTGGAACTACGTACACGACGGCAGGAACGACTGGACACAGCGTCTTGATGCTTGCCAGAAGGAGGGGCGCGCCAGCACTACCTGAGGATGACTTCTTGGATCCTAAGTGGCGTCCTTTATGTGTCTTCTTACGACAACATTTGTCATAATGGCCCACACGACCACAAAGTCTACACTGAACTTTGCTAGCAGGGCACTTGACTGTATAAGCCCAGTGACCCTGGCGGTCGCAACTTCTGCACACGCTCTTAGCAGCTGGGCACTGGGAGGCATCATGCTGTCTCGCACAGCTGTTACACAAAGCTGCTGCTGAAGGTGTAGCTGGAGGGTGAGGGGTGGGGTTACCTTGCTGCTTCTTACCCTTTCTGTAGGAAGACACTGCCCTCACCTGGTCAGGCTGTGAGCGTAAAGCTGAAGTCGCACACCTGGCGGCCTCGTACGCTCGACATTTTGTAACAACATCTTGAAGGGAGGAAGTGGGGTCAAGGGAAATGAGACGCTGAACTAGCTCTTCATCTCGGACACCCGTTAAAATAATTGTCTTGAGTTGTGTCTCTTCACAGACTTGAGAATGTCCAGGACAAACATCAACTTCCTCTGAACA
>NW_024720122.1:7500-9245 GCF_018991925.1 Homarus americanus
TAGCAATGGTTTTAAATTAGACAAATTTAGATTTAGGCGCGAAATAGATCAACATTGCTTTGGAAATAGAGTAGTGGATGAGTGGAACAAGTTACGCTGGAGAACTTCAAACATAGGTTGGATGGATATATGAGCGATAGGGGTTGGGTGTAAACGGGACTGCCCAGTATGGGCCAATATGCCCAATGCACTTTCCTCCATTCTTATGTTCTACCTACTACAGAGTAGGTAGTAGGCAGCTACCAAACAGGGAGGTACTACCGCCTGGGAAGATATTGGAAGCATAATGTGTTGTCTAATGGTAGACTCTGCTGCCATATGGTATCACGAATATTGTGACCAAGTCCCAGGTTGCTGATCTGACTTTCTGCCTCATTTACACACAATTGCAGGGTCTCAATTGTTTCTCTTACTATTGACAGCACAACATACATACAATATATTGTTTCTCACTTTAGATCTTATTTTTTTAATTTTTGTATTTCTTTATGGTTCTTTATTATTATTATTATTTTTATTATTATCATTATTATTATTAGTATTATTTTATTTCCAATTTTGCTTTTATTTTATTATAAATTTCATTTACTATGAATTATTATAATAATTCATTATTATTATTATTATTATTATTATTATTATTATTATTATTATTATTATTATTATTATCATTATTATTATCATTATTATTATTTTTATTATTATCATTATTATTATCATTATTATTATTTTTATTATTACATCTTCGCCCCCCAGGCCCCGATGTGGGTCAGTGACCTGTGCCTGGGTGGGCTAATCCCTGTAAAAAAATGTATATGGCGTTTGTAGGAGGTGGGCGTTTGTTTCATGACAATCTTATCATGAGGGCACTATTCTCATAAGAAAACCATACAACAAATGATGAAGTGTTAAAGCCATTCAAAAGTTTGCCCCCCCCCCGTACATAACCATCAGTTCCCGAAAATTTTGCGTAAAGTTGTAACATTGAGAACGGACAGGCAAGTTTATTTTAATCGAGATGTATAACCATGAAAGGCGGTTCTCAACAAAGCTGTCATCCACAGAGAACTGGGAGTGTTTTCCCGTGTCAGCGAGGCGGGGCGCGACTTTTATGAACTAGTAACAGGGGGAAGCGTTGCCCCGCAGACGGTCGGGCGGTGGTCGGGTCAGCAGGGGGTGACGACGTAACTCATTAAAGGCAGCGTCACACTACCAGTTTTGGAGTAATTTTCTGGTATAAATTTTCCTTAAGTTGTAATTTTTCTGAGCGCGCCCTCTCTCTCTCTCTCTCTCTCACACACACACACACACACACACACACACAGTCCGCGTTCGCCAAGTTGACCAAACATATGAGAGGTAGTTAGGGATAGCAAAACCAGTAAAAAAAATTACACTCGAGTAAATTTACTAAAATAAGATAATGAATAATTTTAAAATTATATTTAGTTCTTTTATGTGGATCGATACTTTATTTAACATAACTGTCCGAATTATCTGGACTTGACCACGGATACTGGCGCAAATTATTCCACAAAAGAAGATTATTTTCTATCCATTTACTGTTTTTTTTATTAAATGAAACATCAACTAATGTGATATTCTATTGTCAAAGGATTTTAGTTAACATCATCAAGGGATCAAACAATCGTCTTTAACGGCTATAACAAACAACATTTAAGACGTCAATAAGTTTCAGTAAAGACAACAAACGTCATTGTCTTCTTCACATCACCTTATCCACA
>NW_024720123.1:0-21833 GCF_018991925.1 Homarus americanus
ATCCAGGCATTTACAAAACAAGATCTTCATGGGCTCGGAAAGCTCATTGCACAACTCTCTTAGCACTCTAGGTTGCACCATGTCAGGTCCGGGACTCTTATGGACCTTTAGCCTGGACAGTTTATTTCTAATACCCTCTTCTGTGAACACAATGTGGGTCAGTGCTGTGTCGAGCCGTCTGTCCTCAAACGCAGGAAGGTTAATCGCATCCTCCCTTGTGAACACCGAGGAAAAGAAGCTGTTCAATGCCTCAGCTTTATCCTGGTCAGAATCTGCGTAACTACCATCCACCAGCCTCAGGTCTGATACTCCATCTCGCGTTTTCAATTTTGACTTTGCATAGAGGTAAAACAACTTTGGGTTTGACTTGACCTCGCTTGCAACCAGCCTCTGGAACTCCTTTTCAGCGCTTCTAAAATCTATCTTTGCTTGGTTTCTGGCTCTTGCATACATCCTCCTGTCTTGTTCATCGCTTCACCCAACCAACGTCTTGAATTTCTGGGGTTTCTTCTTAATTTTGTCGACCGCCGCATGGTTCATGTGTAGGGATCCCCTCCTATTCCTAGAAGCACTGGGTTTGGTCTTGGGTATATATTTATCGATCAAATGGGTCACTTTACTAGTTATGATATTCAGCGTAGTGTCTGCAGTCTTGTACCTTAACGAGTCAGGCCAGTTGATACCCCTCATCTCTTCCCCTCATCCCATTGAAATTTCCCTTGTAACATTTGCACCTTTGCCTGGCCTTATCCTGAACTAGGTAACAGTTAAATCTGAATGACAACACTATATGGTGACTGGTGCCAACTGGGGAAAGGTGTCCCAGTTTGGACACCATACCCTCCTCGTTTGTTATGATGAGGTCAAGTGGCTTGGGTGTTTGCTCCCCTCTGTAATTTGTCGGGTCTCTAACATGTTGGAACAGAAAATTATCTCTCAGAGTTTCTACAAAAAGAGTAGCATGGTTATTCAAGTCATTTGAGGTGGACTCGTTTCTCCAGTCGATGTCGCCATAGTTAAAGTCCCCCATGATAAGGAGGTGGGTAGGGTTGAGGATCGCTGAGTTGTCTATTAAGGCTCTTAAGTTCCTTTGATTTAGTGGGCCACAGTTTGGGGATCTATAGATACACCCGATGTCATGGTCACGTTGACTGCTGATCTATTTAACTGATGATTCTCATTAAACTCCACGACCGCAAAACATGAGTGGGTTAGCGACCCCTGAGAAGAAGACGTATTTTTCCCCATCGACGCTACACTTGTTCCCTCCCAGAGTCCCGCCTTTGTGAAGACAGTTATCAATGCGTTGTTTATTCCACTTTCTCCTGGGAAGCTCAATCTTGAATTAGTCTGTGTATATCAACTCAAGTAATTCGCCAGACCTTTGTCAACTGAGGGTCATCTTTGAATGAGTAACAGTTAGTTTGTTTGTGATTATTGTCATTGCGTAAGTAGCGATCACTGGCAACTCAGGGATATATATACCTGTGCATCGCACAGGACTAGCGTCCCCTGACGCCGCTCTCCAACGTTCGTTCCAGGTATGTTTATGTGTAGCCATTCAGTTAATTCAGTCAATTGTAGTGAATATCAGTGTTCATCAGTGTTCATACTTTAACAGTTGAATTGTCATTCACCCAGTGTAAGAAAAGTACTATAATGTAAATATGTTTGTCGTCTAGACAAGAGAGTTGTTTGTGTTGTCATGCTTCCCAGTCCGTCCCCTAACGCCGCTCTCAAACGTTTGTTCCAGATCCCATTGTGATTCTTGCATCGCTCAACAACTGCCCCGGATGTAGTAGATACCCAGCAGGGACCATATATGAAACGATGGCACCGATGCGGCCTGATTAATGTGCTCCACTGCCTCGTTGGGCCAGACCCCAGACTCGCCATGTGTCTGGCTACCACACACAATAACAACGGTCGTGAATCTCAGTGTTCTACCCTGGGACACACCCTGGAAGTATATGTCCACAGAGAGTGTTGTAACATGTATGTTAGGGATAATTAGTTGGAAATACTTATCCCATGTTGGGTAGTGGACCCAGGTATCTGCTGATTTCATTATTAACGTGTATGTTGAGTAAGGTCTTGTAACTGTACTGAGAAGTACCACTTGGATGTTGAGTAAAGTAATCTACAATGAGTGCCATGTACTATGTATTGTGAGTAGGGCCAAGGAACTGGTCCTGCTATGCCATGTAATGTAACACTAGTAAGGTTGTGTGCAGTAAGAGTGTAAGATCTGAGTAATTACTGTTGAGTAAAGAAATAAGAAAATAAGTAAAGAAGAAAGTACTGAGTCTGCAATAAGCCCAGGAGTTGAGCCTGGTAGTTATATGATTAAAAATATATCTTTTTCCCTTTGATTTCATATTAATAAATTTGTTTTTAGAGTACTTTAGGTGTATTCATTTCTCCCACAGTATTTTACCTTTATTTCCGTCCAAGTGAGTTGATACCAGAATTACCATACCCATGTGCCTAGACCCTCGACCATGCTATCAAAAGAATAGGTGACAGAACCGAGTAGGAGTAAGAACTAAGATAAGAGAAGTAAGTAAGATGAGGGTGGTGTGGGTGTGGAAAAAACACGTGCCCTCACACCAACAATATGTGAATCCCTTCCCTTTAGTTTAATTTTACACCACTTGGACTCTTCAAAAACATCCTCTCCCTGTACCCTCGCCTGGCTGGCTCCAAGGTCTTGCCTAGCATAAATAACCACACCCCTCTTGCAAGTTTCTTGAGAAAGGTTCGTAAATGAGTCATATCCAGCAATACTGCACTCACATTCCTCCGAGTCGATTCTCCTGTTCTTGTATAACAGTTCTACAACTCCTACAATATCTGGTTGGTGTACCTTCAGTAGTGTTTCAAACTCCTCTCTCTTATCAAGGAACGTGTCAATATTAGTGTACATGACATTCAAGCCAAAATTTGTTCTCGGTAACGTCTCTGCTCTTAGTATTACCCCCCCCCCCTCCATTCTCAGAAGCTGCAGCATTTGCTAAGTACACCGTATTTTGCAGGGTGTGGTTAGAAATGTCATTGTTTACAAGGCGCTCGCCTCCTCCTGTCCGGTAGGAGGAGTTGGTGCCACCTCCCGGGTGGGGGGTAGAGTGGGAGGACGGTGCACTGCTGCCCCCTGGCCCTGTGTCGGCACACTTGCTTCCACTACCCTCCCCCTGAGTACCTGTATAACCCATGTACACCTGTCCCCGCTCCTCCTTGACTCCTCCCTCTTCTGCTTCAAGCCCTGCAGGAGCTTCTCGTGCTGTTCCCTCTGCATTACCGTGTGATCTGGGTGAATGAATACATCCCGAAATGCCTAGCTCCTTGCTAAGTTTTTTGCCTGCCGAATAACCTGCCATTTCTCTTCCCCGCTTGCTAGTGTGATCCTGAGGGGGCGAGGCTTATCCCCCTGCTTTTTTCCCAGCTTCCTCACATCCTGAGGGGTTGATGGAATCTTCAGAACCTCTGTACAAATATGTTGAAACAGCATCTTATCGTGTGTTACCTTACTCTTAGTTCCCTACGCCTGGCTCTCAGGGACTCCAAAAACTATTACATTGTTCCTGCGCTGGAAACATTCCCTTTGTTCCTCCTCTCCCCTAACAGTAGGTCCGTTAATTTTAATTTTTTAGACACACTTCTTCAGAGTCCCAATCTGCTGTAGAACCTGTTCTGATCCTGCATTGCTCCCCTCCCCTTCCCGTGGCCCTGCTAATATGTCAGCATAACTCATCTTAGCAACCACCTCCATTCTATCGGCTACTTCCTCAGTCTTAGCAAGGATCTCTTTCCCAACTTGCTCCAGTTTGGCAACCAGCAGGGCTCCAGCTTCATCCCTTTTCGTCCCTAGAGAACTCGTTCCCTTATGGCTTGTAATTGCCTCATTCACCTTGACTATGCAGTCAGAGCAATACCAGCAACAGCAATCATGCTTTACGGCAGTTAGTAAGGTCTTAAACGTTGCATTAGTCAGGCCTGTATCCTCCATATCCGACGTCTCCCTGCAGTAATCACGTATCATACTCATGGTTGTTGTTGTTGTTGTCGTGGGGCAGACTGTGTAGATCTACACCTATTTAAAAAAAGCAAAGAGAGAAAAAAAAAGAAAAAAAGAACAGTACTTAGCTACTCTCTGTTGCCTATAGAGTTGTCTTCTGCGACTGTGTGCACTGTATCTCCCTGTGAATGGTGTATTGTAGGCACAGTTTCAGTCCTTGAGAAAGCACACAAACAAAATTAAATTTAAAGTCTCTGTGGCACCTATGACACGACTTGGTTTCAGCTGGCACGGTGCCTTTCCAGCTTGCTTGCCAGTTAGCGCTCACTTTAAGTTATTTACAACTTCCGCGGTCACTGATGACACTATGAACTATCACTGTATACACTGTATCTCCCTGTGAGTGGTGTATTATAGACACAGTTTCAGTCCTTGAGAAAGCACACAACAAAATAAAATTTTAAGTCTCTGTGGCACCTATGACTCGAATAGGCTGACAGTGGTCCTTACCAGCTTGATATGTATTCACTTTAAGTTATTTACAGTCTCTTCTGCGGTCACTGATGACACTATGAACTGATTTACCTAAAATCACAGTACTACACTCCCTGGTTGGCCTTTATCACAGCCGTGACCACAACTCCTTAAAAAAAAAAAAAAAGCTTTGTCATATGGCAATGATTTTGTGGTTAGTAGGCCTCTTGACCTGGGCTGTACCTCCAACTCGGTGGAAATTGAGTTTAAAAAAAAAAAAAATACAATCGCGTCTAGCATTAAAAGTCCTACATCGGTTTACACTTTCACATCAGTAAGACGAATCTTGATGATCTTATGTAATTCACAAGAGGTAAAATTAATTAATTACGTGACAATAATAATGGACCTTCATTTTAGAAGAAAGGAGGAGTCCCGTTGATCATTTACGTGTATTCATTTTTTTACTATTAACAAAAGTATAACAGAGAGAGAGAGTGAAATAAATGAAACATTTTAGAAAAAGCCTGTTCAAAAAATAATTAATCCCATGTTTTTAAAAAGACAACTGAAAAATAACATCATTTATAAATAGAACTGAACCTTATAACCAATATATGAAATGTGACAGTGAAATGAAAAGCTTTGGTTCATATTATAAAACAAAACAAAAATCAAGGAAAGGAAAATAAGCAAATTTTACTCTGAGTGAGACTTTTGCTGCTGCACCAACAGATATTTTATATCAGGCTTGTATTTGGTTGTGAAGAGAGCTATCATTACCCCAATACTGATGTGTACACTGGGTCGGCAGGGATTTAAAAACGTGTCATCCGAAGTAAAGTGTTCCAGCAACCACCCAGCTGGCTCCCAGCAAGACACTGGAGCACCTTAGGTTTTCTCTTTATTCGAGACATCTTCAGAGGCAACTCAATTTGCAGGGACTGAGAGAGGCTTATATACAATGGGTGACCTTACATAACATCAGGTCAGGTCAATAACATGGGCTCTACTAATCCACACACCACCTCTACCACAAACAAAAGAATAGCTAATAAAAACTGGGGGACATAACAAGTCAGGTCAAAAACATGAGACCCACTAATCATCTACCCTACATCCACCTCAAATGTTTTCAAAGCATTTTTAACCTTAGGCCACTGACAAATAAATTGATGTAACATATTATCAGTTTTGTACTGACCATCACTGAGGTTTATGAAGTCCGTAGATCTCTGGCAATACTTATGGCATTAATCACCTGCTGCGTTATGTTAGATACAATTTGTCCACTCTGCTGTAGGTCCACAATCTCACTGAAGGCTGATGCTGACAGAGGGCTGTTAAGGAGGTAAACATTTGAATATTAGTACCTAGATTATGTTACACTTTTTGTCAATAAAAGTTCAGAGAACTCATTGGCAAACCACTTGAGTACTTCCAGAGAAGAAAGGAGGACATGAAGTAGTCAGTAAAATTTCTTAGTAAAGCAACCACCCTTAATGATAAAGTACAACTGGCACCATATTTAGTTACTTATCGCACGGCAGAAGAAAATGTGCCATATAAATACGCTGACAAACTTATTCTTCCATCCACTCTGGATATAGTGAGTACAGTTCTTGATAAGTTTGCAAATCAAATCAAATGCTTCCCTCTCGGTGATACAACAGTGTCTCGGCAGATAAGTGCTATTGCAAAGGATGTAGAATTCTAGCTGGTTTCACATCTACAGTCTGGTGAAGAATTTGCTATCCAACTTGATGAAAGTACTGACATATCTAACTGCAACATTGTTGGTTAATTTTAGATATGCATGGAAAGATGACTTTTTGGAAGACTTACTCTGTTGTTTGACCTCACCTACACACAATTTGGGGTCACAGATATACAGAGTGTTAAATTATTGTGTATTTTGAAAATACAAACTGGGCTGGGCTAGTTGTAAAGGAATTACAACTGATGGTGCAGGTAATATGACAGGAAAAAACAGTGGGGTTGTGAATAAAATATCAAAGGCAGCAGGTAATGACTGCCAATGGTATCCCTGATAATCTCAAGTGTAGTATCTTGCGTTATTTAATGGGAGAATGACAAGCACATGGTCGGTTTGGCTGGGCGTTTATTCTCTGTTCTTGGTTACCGCGTGCCTAACACATTCCGTGTTTACACAAGCCTAAACACTTTCTGACTTTGGTAAGAAGTTACATAATATATAATATATATATTCAATAAAGGCAGCATATAAACATACATATATATATAACACTATTTCTCCCTTTCAAAAGAGAGCATGGCTGCTACAAATCCTAAATAAACAAAACTTACAGAATTACATATGGCAGGGAAGAAGGGAATAGAACACAACAAATATAACTTCCTAAATAAACAGTTTTGAAAGGCCCGTTCACAATTCAGATAATTCGAGGTCTAATTTAATTACAGGTCTCATAACTCTGTTTGATCTTCTAGGACTATTCCCTCCATCAAGTTTTACAGGGGTTTCACTTGCACTCTGTGCATTACACCGGTCAACACAATTTTTCTGGCACAAGGTTTTTAAACGGATTTTAAGTAAATTTGGGGTGCAGAATCCAAATATGACTTTGGTTTTTGTCTATCACATCAGGTTTTTGAGATATACCATATTGCACTTTTGCTGGGAAACGTAAACTTTTGGATCAAAATTGACGGTTTATACATGTATACATAAATTTTTTCAGCATTATAATTTGTATTTTTCTATAACCAAAAATTGTTAATATCAAATTGGAAAGTTAATGCACATATAATATTTAAATGTAACATTGAAGGGTGAAAAAAAAACAATTAATGTACGGTAGAAATAGTGCAAGTATTAAGATCAAGTTACAGTTACATAAACTTCCTCTTTTTGGCCGATCTCTTATGTACAGCTTCTGGAATGTCTCTCATCAAACTCCAGCAGTAGTCCGCCATCATGTTCGAGTCCCATCGACCTTGGTAACGTTCTTCCATTACTTTAATGTCTTGATGAAAGCGCTCCCCTTGCTCCTCGCTCACTTCTCCCAGATTTTCTGGAAACTCGTCCAAGTGACTGTGTATGTAGTGAACCTTGATACTCATTCTGCATCCAAGTGCTTGTAAACTCAAGAGCAGCTCTTCCACAATTTCTTGATAGTTGTCCGCTTTCTTGTTCCCTAAGAAGTTCCGCACCACATTAGAGAAAGCATTCCAAGTTCTTGCCTGTGCCTCAGTCATTGTTGCAAGGAAGTGTGGATCTCTGAGTAGTGTTCTTATTTGAGGTCCATCAAAAATCCCTGCCTTTTTCTTCTCGTCGCTAAGACTTGGAAAGGTTGAGCATATATATCTGAAACACTCTCCACTATGATCACGAGCCTTGACGAATTGCTTCATGATACCAAGTTTTATGTGCAGAGGAGGAAGGACAATGTTTTTCCTGTCAACCAGAGGATCGTTAATGATATTCTTGTCACCAGGCGTCAAACTATGTCTTGGTGGCCAATTCTTTTTCACCCAATGGTCTGCTGTAGTCCTGCTGTCCCAGTAGCACAGAAAACAGGGGTATTTTGTGTACCCTCCTTGCTGGCCCAATAGAAAGTTTACCATTTTCAAGTCCACACAAATTAACCATTCATGAGCTTGGTATTGCAACCTCTCTAGAACAGTCTTAATGTTTTCATACTCTTCTTTAATTTGTACAGAATGTCCGATTGGAATTGAACCATACTTGTTTCCGTTATGAAGAGGAACACATTTCAAGCTCCTTTTAGAACTGTCAATAAAAAGTCTCCAATCCTTACTATCACATGCTGGTAGTCCCATGGAGAGAAGAAGTCCTTCTACATCATTACAAAAAACAAGCTGGTCATATGAATGAAAGTACTTCCGCAGTTGCTCTTCTCTGTTGCGATAAAAGGAGACACTCGTGCCAGGTTTTAAGAGTCGTTTCTCTTGAAGCCTGGAAGCTAACAATTCAGCAGACTGTTTTGGCAAATTTAGATCTCTGACCAGATCATTCAATTCTGACTGAATAAACAACGTTGGCTTTTCACAATCTTCACCAGATGGCTTGAAAAGATCAGTCTCTTCATCTTCATCAGTAGAAACAGGTGAATTCCGGTCTATATCCTCAATCTCTGGTAGCTCAGTAAATTCTGGCACGTTACGTGATGGAGCAAATCTGAGATCAGATTTAGATTCAGCACCTTAAAGTTAGTAAAAAACAGTTAAAAGGTTTCATGCCAGGAAAAAAAAATATTTTTTGTAGACCAGTGTTATCAGTGACAGACATATCATCATTACAATCAGTTGACACAGTGAGTGGATGCTGGGAAACATCATCTTTGACATCATCATGATGATAATCATCTGAAACTGTGTCAAGTTTATCATCATGTCCTGGTGCTACATTCTTCTCGTCATGTGCCTGAATGATGTGATCCACATGAACATATCTCAAAGAGTTACCACATTTCACTAAATATGTCCTAGATCCACATACCTTGTCAATGACACCAGTTATCCACTTTGCATGTACAGTACCATAACCTTTAGCCATGTTCCTAACTCTCACCCTATCATTTACCTTGAACACTCTTTCACTGGAACTCTTATCATGATACATTTTTTGTTGAGCTTGTTTCCTCTCTACAACTTCAAACAGACTTGGCTTAACTAAACTTAATCTTGTTCTCAACTGTCTCTTCACCATTAACTCTGCAGGAGTACATCCTGTCACACTATGTGGCGTGGTTCTGTATCTGAGTAAGAAATTTGCTAGTCTGTGTTTCATTGATTTTCCTACAGTTCCTTGAATTACCTGCTTGGAAAGTGCTTCCTTTACAATTCTAACTGATCTCTCAGTTGCACCATTTGAGGCAGGAAGATAGGGTGGGGTCAGTACATGCTTTACACTGTTGAATCTCATGAAGTTTTTAAACTCTGATGATTGGAATGGAGGACCATTGTCAGAAACTACCTCTTCTGGTATTCCATGTTCGGCAAATATTGATCTTAATTCATCAATGGTGCTACCAGCATTAGTACTGTACATGTGCTTAACATCAATCCACTTTGAATGACTATCAATTAATACAAGAAATTTGTCTGTTCCTTTATCGCAGAAGTCAATGTGTACTTTTTGGAAGGGACGGGTAGGCCATTTCCAGGTTTTCAAAGGTGTGCTGGGTGGCATACTCCTAACATTCTGACAAACAGAGCACTCACGTACCATCATTTCTATTTCACCATCCAGTTTAGGCCACCACACAAAACTTCTGGCCAGTGCTTTCATAGCACATATACCTGGATGTTCAAAATGCAGTTCATTCAAAATTTGCCCTCTAAGACACTGTGGAATTAACACTCTCATACCCCACAACACACATCCCTGTTCTACTGATAATTGACATCTCCTTAAATGATACCGTTGAAAGTCTAAGGATGGACAAATCTCTGGCCATCCATTTAGTGTATACTCCAGGACTCTTCCTAACACAACATCTTTCCTAGTTTCATGAGCAATCATTCCGGAGGTGACTGGAAAATCTTCTGCTATCATGGTTACAGCATAAACCTTAGGCTCTACTCCATCATTTGATCCACTACATGGCAACCTTGACAAAGCATCTGCATTGGAACGATCATCTGAACGTCTGTACTGTATCTCATAGTCATATGCCGACAATATCAAAGCCCATCTCTGCATTCTTGCTGCAGCAAGTGTAGGAACAGGTGATTTATGACCCAAAATTGCCAGGAGAGGCTTGTGATCAGTTATTAAAACAAAATTCCTCCCATATAGATACTGGTGAGATTTCTTTACTCCAAATATGATAGACAAAGCCTCTTTCTCTATTTGTGCATAATTTTTCTCGCTTTGGGTAAGAGTTCCCGAGGCATATGCAATGGGTCTTTCTTCACCGTTATCCATTATGTGACTTATGACAGCACCTAATCCATAGCCCGATGCATCACAAGCAAGCATTAGTGTTCTACTGGTATCATGGTGGACCAAAACATCAGTACTAGACAGAGCAGCATTACAATCTTCAAATGACTTCTGAGTTGCACTGTTCCATTTCCATGGTATCCCTTTCTTTAATAGTTCATGCAGAGGGGCTAAAACTGATGAAAGTCCACTCAAGAACCTTGAATAATACTGTATCATACCTAGGAAAGCTTTCAATCCACTGACATTTTTTGGAGCAGGTAAATTTACTATGGCTCCTACTTTATCTTCTACAGGTCTCAGCCCTTCTGCATTCACTTTGTAGCCAAGATAAGTTACTTCTTTAGCTAGGAATGAACATTTGCTCTTGTTGAGCCTGACATTGTGTGCCAACAATCTTTCGAATACTATGGCTAGGGTTTTGACATGATTTTGAATGTCACTGTAAACAATAAGGATATCATCCTGAAAACATAACACAATGGGAAGACCCACAAGAATTTTGTCCATGATGCACTGAAATAACTTTGGTGCACTTTTAACACCATAAGGCAACCTTTTGAACTTATACAATCCTTTATGAGTGTTGATGGTAAGGTACTGTTGACTTTCAGCATCAACAGAGACCTGAGCATATGCCTGGGACAAGTCTAACTTAGTGAAAATGGTTCCACCTGTTAGTGCAGCAAACAAATCTTGAGATGTGGGTAAGGGATATTGCTCATCCTCAACAGCTTGATTAATGGTAACTTTACAATCACCACATAGTCTAACAGATTTATCAGCTTTAGGTACAATTACTATTGGAGCAACCCAATTACTCTTGGCGGTTTTCACAATAATTCCCTCACTCACAAGTCTGTCTAATTCCTTCTCAACCTCACCTTTCAATGCATAAGGAACAGGTCTGGACTTAGCATATATGGGTGTAACATCTTTGTCAATGGTGATATGAGCTTCATAACCCTTTATGCCATCCTGTCCCTTTACAAATAAAATCTTGTATTTTTCAAGCAATTTCTCAAGACCTGGAATACTGTTACACATTCTAACACTAAATATCTCCATCCAGTCCATCTCCAGTTCACACAACCAGTTCTTACCTAACAAAGTTGGTCTATTCACGTAACTAGCTACAATTAATGGCAACTTTAAATTCAGATTTTTGTACTTTACCTCACACTCTAATTTACCTTCTGAGTTCAAAATCTCTCCAGTATAAGTTCTCAACTTGACACCTGAGTCTTCTAAAGGCACATGCGCAAATAGTTTCTCATACATATCTTTACTCATTATGGAGAAATCAGCTGCAGTATCCATTTCCATGGTTACAGGTGTGTCATTAATACACAAGTCCACATTATACCTAAGTGTTTAACTTTCTCTTCACGACTGGTGTAAATAGTAAACACATGGGCATTCTCATCATTATCAGATCCAAAATTACTAACACTCTCATGAATACTGTTTTTCATTTCCTTCTCTCCACCTTCAACGGCATATACTCTACCTGTATCACTTCTACAGGCAGGAACAATATGTCCAATACGTTGACAATTGTAACATTTTGAATTCTTGAACTTACACTGAAAGCTTTCATGTTTCTCTCGGCACCTCTTACATTTTAAATCAGCATGTGTTCCTTGTTTTGTGGTATACTTATTCCTTTTAGCTACAGTTACTTTACACACTGAGCCACTACTGCTAACTGTTTCACTACCAGCATTGGGAACAAATTCTCTGGTGTTTTTCTCGGTCAATTCCATGCTTGTAGCTATCTGACATGCACTTTCAAAAGTTAAGTTAGTGGTGTTCATTAACTTATTCTGTATTTTTTCATAATTCAGGCCTATTACAAACCTGTCTCTTAGAGCTCGGTTCAAGAACTGTCCAAAGTTACAGTGAATGGATAACTTCTTCAAAGATACAATATAATTACTTACTGATTCACCTTTACCTCTATCTCTGGTGCCAAATCTGTAACTTTCAGCGATCTCAAGTGGAGCAGGATCAAAATGTTGCTTCAGAATCTTGGTAATCTGAATCAGTGAGGAGTCCTTGGGTTTGTCTGGAGTAAGCAGATTGACCAGAGTAGAATAAACATTAGCTCCTACCTCTGTCAAAAAGAGTGCTTTCCTTTTCTCTTGAAGGGCTTTCTTCTTCTGAGCATCACCACCGTCGTCCATTAATTCATTTGCCAGAAAGAAGAAGTCCATTCTCTCACAATATGATGTGAAATCTTCCTTGTCTGCATCATACTCCCCCAATCGTCCGATGTATCCACTGACGCCAGCCATGGTTGCTCTCTTCACTTAAATTCTCCAGGTTCAGAGTAACCTTCCCTTCAGCGGTCACTATCCTCTCTTCAAGGACTTCACCAACACTTTGTGAATCCCATCCTCGTCGCCAGTGTAGTATCTTGTATTATTTAATGGAAGAATGACAAGCACATGGTCGGTCTGGCTGGGCGTTTATTCTCTGTTCTTGGTTACAAAGTGCCTAACACATTCCGTGTTTACACAAGCCTAAACACTTTCTGACTTTGGTAAAAAGTAACATAATATATAATATATATATTCAATAAAGGCAGCATATAAACATACATATATATAACATCAAGGATGTTCTGAAAGACGAGGTGGAAGTTGTTAATATGATCAAAGGAATTTCACTGAACAGTCGGTTGTTTGAATTGCTGTGCTTAGAAATGGTAGCTAATTATTCACACTTGTATCATACAGAGGTTCGGTGACTTTCCCGTGACAGAATTCTAAAAAGGGTTTATGAGTTCAGGATGGAGATTCATCTTTCCCTCTAACTTAAAAATCTGATTTGGCAAACTTATTTTGCAATGATGAGAGATATTAAAACTGTCATACCAAGCAGACATTTTTCAAAGGTAAATGAACTTAATCTGAGACTGCAAGGAAAGGAAATGATGTATTCCAACACAGTGAGGAAATAAAAGCCTTTAAGAAATCAATAGTACTATGGCAAACCAGACTTGGAGTTGATCGCCCTATCTACTACATGTTCCCAACACTATTATAATATATTGAGGAAACTGCATCACTGAAGAAAGTTTGAAGAATATGAAAGGTGATATATACAGCTTCACCTCCTTGCATTGTGTGCCAGCTTTAATCAGTAGTTTACTGAAGAGAAATTCTAATTTTTTAGCGAAACACACTTGGTATAAGACCCATTTGCTTTTGAGAGGCCAGAATCTATTGTAGGGTTGAACCTAACACCTGATAAACAAAAAGAGCTTCTCACTCTCACATGTGATAATACATTAAGAATCGAGCACAAACCATCATTCTGGATCAGTGTTACCAAAGAATATCCACTCTTAAGTGAGGAAAGTGACTTACTGTTGTTTCCTTTTACAACAAATTACATGTATGAAGCAGGTTTTGTCACCACAACAAAGCTAAAAACCAAAGAGAGAAACAGACTCAAGACTGCAGCTGATATGCCTGTGGCGTTATCCTCCTGCAAACCAGATTGGACCAAGATCACAAGCAACAGGAGGGCCCACCAGTCACACTGAACGGGTAAATAAACTGCCTTACTCCGTCTAACTTGTTGCATTTTACTTAGCAGTTTTAGATGGTTTGCAATTATTTCATGTCAAAATCTACAAAAGCGCCGATTTAAAATTACATCACGTACGCGAGTTTTTAAACCATATACCGTATATGCATTTATGTTGGTAGTTAGGAAGGTGAATATATGTGCATATTATGTATAATTGGGAAAGGTAATTCCTCTTCATGTAGTCTTTTCAATTCCTGGCATTAATGCAAAACTACGGTATTAACATCACTACGATATAATAAAGAAATAGAATTTACATATACAGGTACTGTATCACAAAATTTATCTATGCATTTGATGTAATGCAAATTATCATCATTAAAAGTATATCATTGATAGCTTTAACAGATAAGTAACTTGAAGATGTAGCAAAATTACTTTCCCCGAATGTACATATATTATAAATATACATGTATGTATGTATGCAGGCATGTACTGGTAGAATGACCTATATATGTGTTGCTGTCCATAAGAGAGGGTGCTCATACGACTGGTAACAGGGTCGTGAAGGTACAGGAAAGCCTCCGATAACGACGGTTCTACTAACGACGATTCATATTTAAGACCCTGGTTAACTTAGGACCCAATTCAATTTACACCGTTATTTTCTTCGTATTTACAACAAAAATATTATAAAAAATAAAGTAAAATTACATTTTCATATAAATAATAACTAAATCCCGATATGTATTACAGTATTACCCCGCTTTACGTGGGGTTTTTATACGCATTTCCACGTTTACGCGGTACCCTGCCAGACACGGAATGCTCACTTTAGGCGGTGCGTGTACCCCTTTACGCGGAGAGCGGCTAGCGGTCATCTCGAGCCGCGCCATTTTTGGATTCAAACCTCCCGCCATCTCTCCTGCCCTCTCCCGCCATCCCGCCATGTTGGGTAAGTGGCGCGAGTAGGTTGCTCAGTGTATGTCTTTGTTGCGTTATCGGTGACGTTGTTGTTGTTGAGATTGTCGGACCGTAGTCCGACACGGGCCTTTGCCTATAGGCGGCCCGTTTGGTGGTTCCGGCTGGAGCTCCAGGAGCAGCCAGACCGGATTGGGATTGGAGGTGGTCCCACCTGCAGATTGGAGGGATACTGCAGGTTGCAAGTGTGAGCGGACCCCCGATCAGTGGACGCTTACCACCAACCCCCACTCTTGGACGTGGTCAGTTTCGGAGTGGCGCGCCCCCCGAACTGGGGTCCGCACTTGCTGGGAGAGGATGCTTTCTAAGCTATCTGGGTGGTGGGTATCGTGTGATGACCCGGAGTAGGTGGTGAATGTGGTCTGTATGGGCCTTTCGGGTTAGAGTGGCCGCTGGTGTTGTGTGTGTTTCTTGGGAGATTTGAGTTCTGTTTCGGAGGCTTTGTGTGACCTCGCAATCGAGGAGATAGTGTTCAAGTGGGTTGGCTGCTGGCTCCTGACAGTAGGTGCATTCCATGACGTCATTTCCGATCATCTGCCAGGAGCACTTGTACCCTAGTCGTAGTCGATGAAGGCTGACTTGGGTTTGTCTTGGAGTTTTCTTGTCAGCGAAAGGTGGTTCCCCTTTTGTGGCCGCCAGGTACCATTTGGCTGATTGGGAACCAGCGTTGAATGCATGAAGGAAGCTCTTTTTGATGTGGAGCTTGCTAGTCTTTCTGAGGTGATTCTTGATCTGTTGCACGCTTGCTGGAACTTGGATGTGTACGCTACTAGAACGTGTAGCTGCCTTGGCTGCTTCGTCTGCCACGTCGTTTCCTCCGATCCCTACATGACTGGGAATCCAGTGTAAGACGACTGGGCGGTTTTGGCTTTGGAGTTCCTGTAGCTGTGCGAGGATCGAGGTAATGATGTGGACGTTGTCTCTTGGTTGACTGTGTTGCAGTGCCTGCATGGCCGATCTCGAGTCCGTGTGAATTATGATGGACTTGTTGTGTTGTGTTGCAGCGTGTTGTAGGGCCTTTGAGATTGCTACCAGCTCTGTTTGTAGGGTGGAGCAGTCATTGGAAAGTCTCCATCGGAGGGTCTGACCTTGGGTGTAGAAGGCCGCTCCGGATCTATGATGTTTTGGGTCCACCGAGCCGTCTGTGAAGTATGATGCTGCATCAGCCGGTGTCTCGGTGGCTATGGCTTGGAGAGTTATTTTTTTCAGGTCCTCCTTCTGGAGGTTGGCTTTACTATCGCCTAGGTCGGTGATTTTGAATGTGGCTGGTGGAGGGCTCCATGGTGGAGGAACAACGTAACCATTGTCTCGTGTGTCTTGGTTGTTCTTGACGAGTGTTTCTGCTTGCAGGTGTCGGATGACCTCGCTTGCCTCGTGCGACCAGGTGGCCCCTCGCACTCTGTGGTCGAGGTGGAGGGAGGCACTGATTCGGATTTTGGCAACTGTGGGCTTATCTGATCTACAGATTTTGGCGAGGAGACCGGCTGTCACTTCATAGGACGTATCGGACTGTGATTGGGCCACGCATCCTTACCTCCCTCATCTCCCTCCCTTGCTAGCTGTGATTGGCTTAATGTACTATGACGTGCCCCGCCGCAGGAGCGTTCAAGCCCCTTGACCTACCCGCGCCAGTTACACCCTTTCAGGCTACACCGTGTATATCGGTGTCTACTGTTCCATAAGAATGGCTTCCACCGGACCACCACCACCACAAAGAAACCTTGCATTACCTGGACCCAGCCGCCCTAAGACAAAGAAGATACGACGTTCCCTAAGCTACGAAATTTAATACAAGATCATCCAAGAGTTGGAGAAAGGAACAAGACAGGTTGATTTCACGCGCCAGCATGGTGTTAACGAATCTACGATCCGGACAATTAAGAAGGATGCATCCAAGATAAAGGAGCACATGAACATCACAAAGTCTACAGGTGCTTCTATGATCAAGTATTTCCACAACCAGGTGCTTCTCAAGACGGAGAAATTACTTGTGAGCTACTTGATTCGTCAGGGGGGACGGAACATGGCGGTGGACACGCGCTCAGTTAAGGAGTACGCACGTGAACTGTATGCTGCAGTGTCACGCAAGATGGGAATTGCGGAGCCCAAACCCTTCAATGCTTCCTCTGGGTGGTTGCAGAGCTTTAAGAAGAGGAACAAGATCACCAACATTAACATTGGTGGTGAAGAAGCTAGTGCTGACCGTGTTGCGGCTAGGGAATTTCCTCCGTTTTTACGTGAGATTATGGAGGAAGGACAGTACACCGACCAGGTGTTTAACATGGACGAATCTGGTCTTTTTTGGAAAAAGCTACCTTCCAAGACCTTCGTTGTGAAGAATGTCAGCAAGTGTCGGGGCCGAATGTTGCAGAAGGAGCGCATCACCGTCCTGTTTACCACCAATGCCTCCGGTACCTGTAAGCTCAAGTTATCGGTGATCCACACAGCACGCAAGCCGCACGCCTACAAGAGCATGGACATGACCAAGCTAAATGTCCACTGGCTGACCGCACGTAAGGCGTGGATGTTCTCTACTCTGTCCCTCTCCTGGTTTGATAACTGTTTCGTTCCCGACGTGAAGAAATTCTGTGAGCATCAGAATGTTCCATTTAAGATTTTTTTGCTGCTTGACAACGCACCAGGACAGTCGCCCCTACTGTTGGATCGTCACCCCAACGTAAAAGTGGTCTTCCTTCCTCCCAACACTACGTCATTAATACAGCCCATGTACCAAGAATTGATCTGTAATGTGAAAACTGCATTCTCTGCAAAGAACTTTAAGCAACAGAATGCTCCATTCAAGATTTTGTTGCTGCTTGACAACACACCAGGACACTCGCCCCTACTGTTGGATCGTCACCCCAACGTAAAAGTGGTCTTCCTTCCTCCCAACACTACGTCATTAATACAGCCCATGGACCAAGAATTGATCTGTAATGTGAAAGCTGCATTCTCTGCAAAGAAGTTTAAGCTCCTGAACGACTACACCAACACCAAGGATGAGTTGCGTAACCTGGGTGACACCGATAGCAAGAGCGAAGACAACGAGGAACAACAGTTGGCAGAGCAAGAAGTACTTGTGAAACATTTTTAGAGAAAATTCAACGTCAAGAAAGCTGTGGACTTCTTGGTGGAGGCATTGGATCAGCTGTCTGTAGCAACGGCTCGTCACGCATGGAGAAATGTGTTGCAAGGTATTCCAGGTGGGAGGCAGAGTCAATCTGTGACTGGTGAGGTTCAGACTGTTGCAGTAGCAGTGGGCCTTGCCAGAGAAACTGCGCAGAGTGTTACAGCTGCAGGCTTCTCCGAGACCACCAACGACGACATCCTGGAGGTGATAAGGGATCCTGATGTAACTGCTGACGAGATGTTAGATGATGATGACGTCAGTGAAGAGGCAGGTGATGCGTCATCCTAAGAAGAACACCACTTATCCCATAGTAATGTTAGGGGTGCCATCGAGTGTGTTGAGAAGCTCAAGCTCCTCCTTTCTGACGACCCTGACGATAACTAGTATGAAGTCTTCACTAACCAGCTGTTGCAGACTATGGAGCCCTACATCAAGGTGTATCACGACAACATCAACACCAGCCGTCAACAAAGCATTACCGAGTTCTTCGCCCGCAACACACCACAGCCAGCCTAAGCCAGTGATAGTGATAGAGACAGAGACAGTGATGGTGACTTTAAGGGATTTGTCAGGGAGGCACTAATAAGTGTGGATGACAGTGATGATGACTCACCTGAGGGCCAGTAGCCTGCCCTCTGCCTCGGAACCAGCCTCCATTCCCGTACGCCGACCCATCTCTTCTACTAACGTTTTCTGCCCTCATCATGGTGTCATGGTCACGTTGACTGCTGATCGATTTAACCAATGATTCTTATTAAACTCCACGACAGCAAAACATGAGTGAGTTAGCGACCCCTGAGAAGAAGACGTGTTTTTCCCCATCGACGCTACACTTGTTCCCTCCCAGAGTCCCGCCTTTGTGAAGACAGTTATCAATGCGTTGTTTATTCCACTTTCTCCTGGGAAGCTCAATCTTGAATTAGTCTGTGTATATCAACTCAAGTAATTCGCCAGACCTTTATCAACTGAGGGTCATCTTTGAATGAGTAACAGTTAGTTTGTTTGTGATTATTGTCATTGCGTGAGTAGCGATCACTGGCAACTCGGGGGTATTTATACCCGTGCATCGCCAGGGAAAGCGTTCCCTGACGCTGCTCCAATGTTTCTCCAGGTATGTTTATGTGTAGCCATTCAGTTAATTCAGTCAATTGTAGTGAATATCAGTGTTCACCAGTGTTCATGATTTAAGAGTTGAATTGTCATTCACCCAGTGTAGAAGTAATATAACGTTAATAAGTCTGTCGTCTAGACAAGAGAGTTGTTTGTGTTCTCATGCTTCCCAGTCCATTCCCTGACGCTGCTCCAATGTTTCTCCAGATCCAATTGTGATTCTTGCATCGTTCAACAACGGCCCCGGATGTAGTAAATACCCAGCAGGGACCATATATGAAACGATGGCACCGATGCGGCCTGATTAATGTGCTTCACTGCCTCGTTGGGCCAGACCCTAGACTCGCCATGTGTCTGGCTACTACCGACCACACAACCGTCGTGAGCCCTAGTGTTCTACCCTGGGTTACTCCTTGGAAGTATATGTCCACAGATAGGGTTGTATCATGTATGTTAGGGATAATTAGTTGGAAATAATTATCCCATGTTGGGTAGTGGACCCCTGTATATGCTAGTGTCATTATTAACGAGTATGTTGAGTAAAGTAATTTACAATGAGTGCCATGTACTATGTATTGTGAGTAGGGCCAAGGAACTGGTCCTATTATGCCAGGTAATGTAACACCAATAATGTTGTGTGCAGTAAGAATGTAAGATCTGAGTAATTACTGTTGAGTAAAGAAATAAGAAAATAAGTAAAGAAGAAAGTACTGAGTCTGCAATAAGCCCAGGAGTTGAGCCTGGTAGTTATATGATTAATACTATATCTTTTCCCCTTTGATTTCATATTAATAAATTTGCTTTTAGAGTACTTTAGGTGTGTTCATTTCTCCCACAGTATTTTACCTTTATTTCCGTCCAAGTGACTTGATACCAGAATTACCATACCCATGTGCCTAGACCCTCGACCATGCTACCAAAAGAATGACCATGCTACCAAAAGAATAGGTGACAGGACTGAGTAAGAGTAAGACTAAGAGAAGTAAAAAAGATGAGGGTGGTGTAGATACAGTGGGAACACGCGCCCTCACAATGGCTCCTACATAAATTGAAATGGGTCCTAAATTAACCAGGGCCTTAAGTATGAATCGTCTTTAGTAGTACCGTCGTTATCAGAGGCTTTCCTATATAGTAATACAGGTACAGTATCTCCATTAGCCAGAATCTCTTTTAGTTGGAACTCTCCAATAGCCCGACTGGAAATTTGATCAGAATTTTTTCAAGAAATTTCTCTAAATTCCGAGTTTGTGAACGATTTTCTGAGGTTGAAAATCTGGAAAATTCAAAGAAAAATTCCAGAAACTCTCCATTCTGGGAATAGACTTTCAAGGCATTCCAAGACATTGCATCATTAGGGTGGGTCATACAGAGGCGAATTTTTTTTTTTTAGTTTGAAAAATCGGCCCATGGTATTAATGATGTAGTTCTATGTGCAGAATCATGTGATATCTTCAGATTTGAAAAGTTTTTATTTTTTGCTAGGTAAATTTTAACTTGAAATCTTATGAAAATTCAGTATTCCCACCCTTTTACCAACACCACTAAATAGCTTATTTAAAGTAAAGTAAATGTATCAGGTTAATTTATTAGGATGAAAATGATCCAGAATAGTGAAACGAATGATCTTGACACATTTATTAAATTTAATATTCCTTTAGAAAACAAAATCATCAAATACAAAAACCGGTTTTACTACTACGACCCGGTGTTGCTGCACACATAGAGAACATGTCTTTTCTTGCTTCTGTTTCTACTCATCACCTCCTACTTTGACCACCTGAGCTCGGATGTAGCCTTCCCTCCTCTCCTGGCTGTACAGTGACTGCTGGCCTCGCTCACTTGCTGCACACAACGCTCTATACTCTGGGTGTCGTAGGGCAGGGACATGCATGGGGTTGTCCAGGAAAGCTCTGACTTGAACATTGGTGGGCTGCAGAGTGAAGACTCCACTGCCAGCCTGGATGTTATCGAGATCCTATGAGATCAGTGAGGTCTGCTTTTAGATTGACTTGATCTTCCTGACCCTGAAGGAATCGTCACCAACTGATTCGTCATGCCCAGATCCTCTCATAAGTCTCATATCCAAGATCTTTTTGACTGCCACTCTTCTCTCCTCCTCATCCTTACTGCAGAGCATTGTCTGCAGAACTGCCTCGGAATGAGCATACCAGGAAGATCTCCTCACAGTCTGCTCCACAATCTGAACAACCTTCCTTAGCTGACTCCTCAGGAGCTCAAGCTGGAAGAGAACATGCCTCGGACCTTCGGAGAACGATGACTTGACCTTGGTGTTGAACCAATTTGGCAAGTAGACACTCACGATGAATTGGACAATAAGTCTCAGGTTGTGAAGCTGGTTCCCTTTCAGTTTATGATGAGCGACCCAAATTCTGCAGAACCTGAGCGCCGTTGTGAGCCACCTAGAATGTGAGACTGGACCTATCTGCAGGTAAGCAAGTCTATCAGGTATGACCCCAGTTTTGATGGCACTGCAAATCATGTAACCATAGTACTGGTCAGTACTCAGGTCGTCAATGACAGTATGTGCAAGCTCAACGAGTGGAGGGCCAACTGCGATTTTTTCAAAGCTCGGATTTATTTCTAACTCAGTGGCAGAGTCCAGCATCTTG
>NW_024720124.1:0-7626 GCF_018991925.1 Homarus americanus
GGTCAGACCCTCCAATGGAGACTTTCCAATGACTGCTCCACCCTACAAACAGAACTGGTAGCAATCTCAAAGGCCCTACAACACACTGCAACACAACACAACAAGTCCATCATAATTCACACGGACTCGAAATCGGCCATGCAGGCGCTGCAACACAGTCAACCAAGAGACAACGTCCACATCATCACCTCGATCCTCGCACAGCTACAGGAATTCCAAAGCCAAAACCGACCAGTCGTCTTACACTGGATTCCCAGTCATGTAGGGATCGGAGGAAACGACGTGGCAGACGAAGCAGCCAAGGCAGCTACACGTTCTAGTAGCGTACACATCCAAGTTCCAGCAAGTGTGCAACAGATCAAGAATCACCTCAGAAAGACTACCAAACTCCACATCAAAAAGAGCTTCCTTCATGCACTCAACGCTGGTTCCCAATCAGCCAAATGGTACCTGGCGGCCACAAAAGGGGAACCACCTTTCGCTGACAAGAAAACTCCAAGACAAACCCAAGTCAGCCTTCACCGACTACGACTAGGGTACAAGTGCTCCTGGCAGATGATCGGAAACGACGTCATGGAATGCACCTACTGTCAGGAGCCAGCAGCCAACCCACTTGAACACTATCTCCTCGATTGCGAGGTCACACAAAGCCTCCGAAACCGAACTCAATTCTCCCAAGAAACACACACAACACCAGCGGCCGCTCTAACCCGAAAGGCCCACACAGACCACATTCACCACCTACTCCGGGTCATCACACGATACCCACCACCCAGATAGCTTAGAAAGCATCCTCTCCCAGCAAGTGCGGACCCCAGTTCGGGGGGCGCGCCACTCCGAGGCTGACCACGTCCAAGAGTGGGGGCCGGTGGTAAGCGTCCACTGATCGGGGGTCCGCTCACACTTGCAACCTGCAGTATCCCTCCAATCTGCAGGTGGGACCACCTCAAATCCCAGTAGTGCAACAACCATGGAGCTTGGCGGAACCACCAGCAGCGGGCACGCCTATGAGCCAGGCTGACGTGTGGTCTCGAACTGATCGCTAACCGCTTAACAACGGTGATCTCTCTCTGCTCTCTCATTGAATATCATAACTAAGTAAAGGCATTACATTGATCGATAAATATATACCCAAGACCAAACCCAGTGCTTCTAGGAATACGAGGGGATCCCTACACATGAACCATGCGGCAGTCGACAAAATTAAGAAGAAAACCCAGAAATTCAAGAGGTGGGTTGGGTCAAACGATGAGCAAGACAGGAGGATGTATGCAAGAGCCAGAAACCAAGCAAAGATAGAGTGTAGGAGGGCTGAAAAGGAGTTCCAAAGGCTGGTTGCACGCGAGGTCAAGTCAAACCCAAAGGCATTTTACCGCTATGCAAAGTCGAAATTGAAAACGCGAGTAGGAGTATCAGACCTGAGGCTTGAAGATGGTAGTTACGCAGATTCTGACCAGGATAAAGCTGAGGCATTGAACAGCTTATTTTCCTCAGTGTTCACAAGAGAGGATGCAACTAACCTTCCTGCGTTTGAGGACAGACGGTTCGACACAGCACTGACCCACATTGTGTTCACAGAAGAGGGTATTAGAAATAAACTGTCCAGGCTAAAGGTCCATAAGAGTCCTGGACCTGACATGGTGCATCCTAGAGTGCTAAGGGAGCTGTGCAATGAGCTTGCAGAGCCCCTGAAGATTCTGTTTTGTAAATGCCTGGATGAACAAATGGTCCCCAGTGAATGGAAAGTGGCTTATGTGAGTCCTATCTTCAAGAAGGGCGATAGGCACTCCACGAACAACTATAGACCGGTGAGCCTGACCAGCATAATATGTAAAGTACTTGAGAGTATTATCAGAGATGCAGCGATGGAACATCTACTACGAAACAACCTTGTAAAAGATTGCCAACACGGTTTTATGCCGGGGCGCTCTTGCTTGACACAATTGCTCAAGGTAATGGATATTTGGACCCATATTCTAGAACGGGGTGGTAATATCGACAATATTTACCTAGATTTTGCCAAGGTTTTCGACAGTGTACCCCACGAAAGGCTGAAAATCAAACTGGAAGGGTACGGAATTCGGGGAAATGTCCTAGCGTGGATAGAAGACTTTCTACATGACCGCAAGCAATGTGTGGTGATTAATGGCACGAAATCGTCATCTGTACCTGTAACAAGTGGGGTACCGCAGGGTAGTGTATTGGGCCCGCTGTTGTTTGTTTGTTTCATAAATGATATGCCTGACGTTGTACACTCCTCCATACAAATGTTTGCCGATGACGCCAAGTTATTTCGGGAAATTAAGAACCAAGCGGACTGTGAAGAGCTGCAGAAGGACCTCTGTGGGCTCCAGGAATGGTCGAAGGAATGGCTGCTGAGATTCAATGTCACGAAGTGTAAGAGGATGCACCTGGGGCGTACCAGCGGTAAGGAGGCGTACCATATGTCCCAACGGGATGAAGAAAATGTACTAGTTGAGACTGTGAGAGGACCTAAGGGCAGCATGTTGACAATGAAACTGAAGTTCTAGGGGCCATTGTGGTAAATCAGGCAAATAAATTGTGGGTCTTATAAGAAGGTCGTTCAGATATCTAGGCGGTCCGTTCGTGACGATCTTCAGGAGTGAAGTGCTTCCACATCTGGAGTACCATGCCCCATCAGTTGCTGAGATATGCTAGGGACTGTCAGTTGGTTGAAAATGTTCAAAGGAGGGCCACCAGACTGGTGCCTGCACTTCGGCACCTCAGCTACCCTGAGAGATTGGAGCGCCTGAACTTGCCTAGCTTATATTACAGACGGTGCAAGGGGTGACCTAGTTGAGGTGTATAAGCATCTCAGGGGGCAGTACTCAGTCGAGTGTCCTTACTTGGAGCTGGCAGACGCTCACCCCACAAGGGGTCACAGCTCAAGATTGAAGAAGCCGCAAGCCCAGAAAACTGTGAGGGCAAACTTTTTCAGGTGAGGTTTGTGACTCTTGGAACAATCTACTAGAGTGTTGTGGCGGCTGCAGTGTGAGCTCTTTCATGGAAGACGACCAACACTGGGCGGGTTCAAGAATTTACGTTCAGGGCCGGTGCATGCCCAATGTTGCCAGTTGCGTGACAGAGACGTGACCGATCATGGCTGATAACAGGCCGATCAGTGGCGAAGAGGATAAAAAGTAAAAAGTGGTCCTGTGACTGGTTCAGACTACTGGACCCGGAGCTGCGAAGACCTGCCTCTTTTGCTGCATGTTTGAGCAGTCTGCAACTTTGTTGTGATAGGACACTCAATCCTAGTGATTGTACTTACTCAACATAGTGACGGTGTAATTGCCATTACAGATTGCACGGAAAATTCCAACTTCTGGAAAACAAATATTTGGGCTCCCCAAATTTTGACTACTACCCGTGCGTCTACGTCCTGGATTGGCCAATCAGTGGTGCCCCACGGTGGCGTGATACATGCACGTTTACTGCGGTGCTCTGATTGGCTACCCGAACGTGGCGTGGTAGGTAAATGTTTCTCTTTCAATTCTCTTCTTTCTTATTCCCCTCATGCCTCCGTTCCTTTGAGCAGGGAGGCAGGACAAGCGATCGCGGTCGATCCGGCAAGGGAACTTAGCGATGGGGCACCCCTTAATCCGGGGGTCACGTGGTGGCGCTTTCTTAGAACATAACTATAGTCACAGGTAGCCTAGATTTGCATTCCAGGCCGACGCCCGTCAGAGGGGTGGGCAGAGGTCCTGCTCAGGCAGATATGTTATAGGGTAGATTAGATGTAATCAGAAGATGACAGCAAACGTAGAATAAAACATGAAATAAGGGGTTACTCTGACGGAGGGAAAGTGGCGATAACACAACCCGACTGGGTCCACTAACTAGAATATTCAGCACCAATGAATGTTTTAAAGTAATCTGTAAAGATGACTTTGATTCAGATAAAATCCTTTCAAAAGAAGCAAGAGATATATTTTATAATGAAGGCCTTATTGTTGTCATGTCACCAGAACAAAAAGCAAAAAGATCAGTTTTCGTTCGTCAAGTCGACCAAGAGATCGGGAGGAAGACATCGGAAGACCTGAAAGATGAACTGGAACGCCAAAACAGGTGGATGAAGATTGAAGAAGTCATTAAGATAAAAGACTATACTCATGGTTTTAAGATTACTTTTGAAGAAGTGTCAATGGCTGAGAAAGTTTTACAACAGGGCTTTCTAATATTCAACATGTCAGTCACACCACATCAAATAAAGAAGGAGACATTCATCAGTCTGCAAACTTGCTTCTCCTGCTACAAATATGAAGAACACACAACGAGAGACTGTCCGGAAAAAGAAAAAAAGTACTGCTCAGATTGTGCAGGCGACGACCATACCTACACTGAATGTAAGAATACACATGTTGGCTGTCTCAACTGCAAGAGAAACGGGAATGTATACATAGGACATAGGACGTTAGCAATGGCATGCCCAATAAAAAAACACATGATAAAGTACAAGGAACAAGAAACAAGGAAAAAGGAACAAGACAAGAAGGATACGACATACGTCGAAATAGCCAAGAGAGCGGTCCAAGAGGCTCATAGACCAGAATCCACCATATTAAACCTGAGTGAGCCAATACATGATAAGGTAATGATTAGTATGATCCATGCACATTTGCACAATATCATTGCACCCGGATCATACAATGAGGAATTAAGGAAAATGTTTAAATTGAATAACCTACCAGAGATGATATTTCCAGAAAATCCACAATCCGAAAAACTATTTCAGGCAACATATGCAAGCGAACTGAGAGAAAGACTACATCTAGACGAACAAAGGTTTGAGCAAGGAGCAACAGCTGATACACAAGGAACACAAGCGACTGATAGAGATCCCAGACAAATGACTAGAAGTGACAAAGAGAAGATAGAAATAACAAAAGGACAGACTATAAGACAAAGGAGTAGGAGGAGAGAAGATAAGATGGAAACTGATCACAATACATTTGGAATCACGAGAATATTGGATTAAAGTTATCACTACAACAAAACATGGGTCCAACATCGAGACCAATAGGAGAGGACAATAGTAAAAAACTGAAGGGAGGTATACGATGGACATATCGAAAGAAAGAATCCTAAGTGAAGATTATATTCTGGTCACTAATTACTACGGACAAACTAAAGATTACGACCAAAGACTTTAAAATAGTAGACCCGTCAGAGTTTAGAAGAGTCAGAAGCGGGAAACAGGATGATAGGTCTCCACTTCAACAGTTACAATCCAAGTATAAGAAATAATGGACAATAGACAAACAGTAAGAACTTTAAGAATAATACAACACAACGTAAGAAACTGGAAGACCGAGAGAATTAACCTAAGTATTATATATCAAGAAATTGACCCTGACATTATACTAATAAACAGTCACGGTGAGACAGAAAACAACAACATAAAACTCTTTAACTATTATGTAAACCAAAGAAATAAATCGGGCGAGAAAAATGATGGAGTAGCGATAGCGGTTAAAAGAAACTTAAAATTTAAACTAATTGATGACTTCCAGGATGAATTTCTAGCAATAAAAATAAATACAACTCAAGGAGACGTAATTATTGCTGCACCTCCCACCAGAGACGACCCTACACCTACTAAGAAGACTCTACTAAATTGGCTAACAATAGTCTCGTTACATCTAGGAGACTTTTAACATGAACATAGGATTTTTGACAATACAAATAATAACGTCGTGGGAAACGCCCTTAATCAATTAATAAATTTAGGGAAAATCAATCATCTGGGTCCTAACTTTCCAACCTGGAGTATACTGCCAGATCTGGGGTCACTAAATCTAAGGGGATAATTTAACTCTAATCTTAATGTCTAAGGGTCGCTGCCACCAGACCCCCTCTGGACAGCATGTAGCTCGTTAGGTAGAGGGCAGAGTGGACTAGGCATTGGGTTAGGTTTTCCATTGACCAGATCGATAAGGGTAAAGAAGGGGGAAACCATAACATGTCTTAAATGATTTATTCCTTATAAAACATACTGGTAAAAAAACATACATGAATTGGCCTTCCTCAGAAGAACAACGGAATTTTGGTTACCCAGCTGGGCCCCAGACTCTTACATTACTGGCGGGTCATCCACCCACTTATTGCATAACAATCGGTGAATGCCGTATCTCGGTCGTTCCTTCTTACAATATCCCTTAACACATCAGACTGCTCCACTGGTGTGGATTTTAGCACCGTCGGTTATCATACATAGTAGCACCATCTCAACACACCTGTTACACTCCATACCTGCAAGTATGTGACTCCTTGTGACTTTTAGGTATACACAACGGGCACCTCGTTCGCACACCGCCCTCGGTGGGTAAAGACGAGGGCTTGACCTAGAGACATACCAGCACTATTTCTACGCCTGGTATTATAGGTCGCTCCAAGTGACGACCGCAGTTTCTCACGGTTTCCTTAGTTGTGACTATTCATGTGGAGTGGTGCGCTGGGAATCCACCGGTTCATAGTGGACTGGTATAGTGGGGAGTAATTCCCCACCTGGTGTGGCGCTCAAGGAGACAATGGCGGCAAGATACCCCGACCACGTGGCACCTGTGGTGACGGCAGAACGGGAAAGACTAAGCAATAATGCCTGACGGGCGGTTATCCCACTCCTTAACACATCCCTATCACACTTATATATCCGGCAAAGCTTTAAACTGCAGTAACTGCTATTTATCAACCTTAATTGTAGGGCGGGATATAGCCCTCTAGGACACTGACCTGTGGTGACGGCAGAACGGGAAAGACTAAGGCCGGCTTCCCGCCGCTTCTCGTCACATAGGCCTACAGTTTCCAATCCTCAATTTACACTTTTGTTTCTTATGGTTCTCACCTGAACACTTTACGGTATATTGTCACTCATTTCTTATAAACACATATATTAATCCTAAATTACACACTAAGGTCAGGTCTTGGTTTGCTAGTGCTTGGTTAAATGCCTGGGATTTTAATATCAACGGGGCATCTGAGGCGGGTACATGACGCGCCTTGAAAAAAAAGCCGAATGATCATGGCGGGGGTGTATCAACTTCACTTAAAAACTGTAATGAGGGATCCTCCTCTCACACAGTGCACTATTTGAACACAGACATAAGATTCTCTGATCACTGTACCTGTCGTGGGTATATGTCACGTGAGGCTACGAGGTGTATTAAATTCATACCGACGCATACACGATATTTCCTTTCCAGTATAGTTTCTAGATCACTGTCAACACCTCACATAGTTCTGATACATTTATCCCTTTTTCCCGATCATTGTTCTCATGTATTTTCATATGATATCTGTTGGAGTTAGGTTCGCTACACGCTCACAGACGTAAATAGTAGGACCTTCAAACCCTGCTCCACACTTAGTCTTACAGTACCCTAGTCCGGCTCAACTGGACTTTAACATTCATCTTATGCCTACCCTGAGTGATCCTTAATGCTATGAATACATACACTTGATATGATATAATTATTCCTGGGTACAATACCACACATGGTCTAGGAACCTTGAGTAGGGGAGTTGTCCTTTCTCAATGTTTCCCGTTTTCTGGGGTTCTACAAGCGTTGTGCATTTGAATGTTATGTAGCGTAATATGAATTAGAT
>NW_024720125.1:0-18042 GCF_018991925.1 Homarus americanus
TATATTGTCCTTTCCTACTATTTCACCTTAGCTTTTGTACTAGATCAAAAGACTCTTTTAGGTGCAAAATGAAGTTAATCTTGATTTATGGTGTCTCAGTCATGCTAAACAGATCAGATGATGCTTTATAGCAGGAGATGTCTTCCTCTGAAAGCATCAAACTCACTCTAACAGATTACCTTTGGCGTCTGGGGAAATTTCTTCCTGGTTAGTATTTCAGTCCCAAGAGAGAAAGGAGGCATTGTAGTTGCCTCCTTAATGTGTATGTGTGTGTCTGAAACAAATATCTATAAAACCACTGAACCGATTTTACGAAACTCAGCAAAGGCGAGGCTGTGATTTAACAACAGGAAACAACACCTATTTGCTGTGTTAATAATAATAATAATAATAATAATAATAATAATAAAAATAATGATAATGATAATGATAATAATAATAATAATAATAATAATAATAATAATAGTAATAATAATAATAGTAATAATAATAATAATGATAATGATAATAATAATGATAATGATAATGATAATAATAATAATAATAATAATAATAATAATAATGATAATGATAATAATGATAATGATAATGATAATAATAATGATAATAATGATAATAATGATAATGATAATAATAATAATAATAATAATAATAATAATAATAATAATAGGTAGAAAAGAGATGTGGAAGGTATTGAAAATATCTGGAAACTTGATGCAATCAGTTCATATGTGTACAGGGAAAGTGAAGTACAATATCTTTTGGAGTTTATCTGTGATTTGTAACGTCGCCATAGTTGCTCAATACTTTCATGGACGGGATAGTAGGAGAGGGGAAAGTTAGAGTAATGGACAGAGGGTGCAAGTTGGGTAAATAATGAAATGGGAAGGCAATGGGAGGTGAGTCATCTTCTGTTTACAGATGACACTGTGCTAGTGGGAGATTCGGAGCAAGCAACACAAATATCAGTGATGAGTTTGGGAGAATGTATGGTCAGAGAAAAGCAAAAATTAATGCTGAAAAGAAGAATCGATGTTAGTCTGAATGCATACGGAATGGAGGAAGTGGTGTATTTCAGAAAGGTAAGATTTAATGTGTTAGCAGTTGGGGAAAAAATACAATTTGAACAATAGAGTAAAAAATAAGAAAAAAATAAAGAAAAAATAGCAGGTGTATAGAGAATGGCATCCACAAGGTAGAAAATTATCACCCCCGCCCCCCGCCCAAAAATACACGCCATAAGCCACAAGATATCATCCATAGTGTAGGAACAGACGCACAAACAGACAGACAGGCAGAGAAGACGACTCCTTCATCGTTGAGGAGAACGAAAAAAGAACACATCGCTACACAAATTCACACATTACACCTCTTCTTACTATAACAAGGGATTTTTTTTACAGATAATAAAACTGTAGTGAAGTACATCATAGCGCCGCCTGAGTTAATCACATTTTCTTTTATTTCGGAATAGAATAAAGAATGTGTTGTGAGGTAGTGAATGTCTTCGGTGGGATTCTCTTGTAGAAAATTTTAGGTATAAATTAAATGTAATCCATTTATGCGTACTTGAGGAGCGTCTTTCCTACAGCCACTCACTGATGCTATTGGATTAGAAATGACTGTCAAAGAATGGAAACCGAATGAGGAGGTGGGGATGTAGTGACAGAAGAGGTGTGTGTGTGTGCTGAGAGAGAGATAGAGAAGAAAATAGTCTAACAAACGTAGAGACAAACAGAAAAAAACAACCATAGAAGGAGAGAGATACTCAGAGTAATAAAGAGAGAAAGACACACGCAAAAACTTCACTAAGGAAAGGCACCAGCAGCTCGACCACCAGAGACACCAAATAACCACAATAACACTCGCTTTAATAATGTACAGTACACGCTAATGTCTCCTTCAACTTACCAGACATACCTCTCTCTCTCTCTCTCTCTCTCTCTCTCTCTCTCTGTTCTCCCACCTCTCACTCTCTCTTTCCACTTCTCCTTTCATTTTCCTTTCCCATTTCTCCACTCTCACTTCTTTCTTTCTTCCCCTTCTATCTCTCCTTTATCCCTGTGTGTCGAGGATTTCTCTGCATGGAAATCTATTCACCTGTTTATTGACTTATTTACTTTGCTTCCTCGCCTGAGTGTGTTGATGTAAAGCTGTTCCTACAAACTCTTTGTTGTCGTGACGTTGAAGATTTTGTTCAGCTTTTGTTCATAAGTAAAAAAAGAACATTCCGTAATTCCTGATGTAGGATGATTTAACCTCTCGACGACGATGATTTATTCCTCGGGGATTATGTTAAACCCCTCACGGACGATGATCTTATCCCATAATGATAATGATTTAACCCGTTGAGGACGATGAATTAACCCCTTGATGACGATGAGTTAATTCCTTTCACAATGACATCCCTGATAACTCCACTTGTTCATAAAATTCGAAATCCAACAGAGGCAGGGGTGGGATTCAGGAGATGCCATCTACTGGAGAGATGATAAAGAGTCAGAAGTGGCCATCACACAGGCGAGAAAACACGCCTTGACCCCGGCATAGTGAGCCGAAACTTACACAAGTCACAGACCTCGAGCCAATCCCACTGAGACCCCAAAACTGCTCTAGGCGGGCTGGATATACGGCCTTGTAAAAGAACCTCAACAATACTTTGTAATGCCTCTCCCTAGAGCCTGAAACCCAATAACAGCCGTAATTTTTTGTCCTTTGTAGTTGTATGAAGTTTTAACAAGTCCAATAACTTTTAATAGCTATGAAAGATAAAAGAGTAATGAAAATCAACACAGTTATTTGAATTAGCATTAATATATAGATATGTAATAAAAAAAGAACGTATTTTGTGAGGTTGTACTTGATATATGAAAAAAAAGTCTGACTTTATGTTTTTAATGTTGATGGTTACTGATACATCGAAGAGTATAAGATTTACACATCTTTCTCCGAAATGAATTTACATTCTGAAGGAAATTTGTTTTCTCTTACTACAGAGGACAACGCTTTTCTTTTTCTTTGTTTGGGTTAACTGAGAGAAAAAAGAAAAAGAGAAGGTAAGGGAGAGAAGTGACAGAAGGATGTAGAAAGTGACAGAAGTTGGTTGAGACTGAAATTCACACACACACACACACACACACACACACACACACACACACACACAGTCATCCAACCCAATTTAAGAGTAGGTGAGAGAAAGAAGGAGAAAGAGGAAGAAGAATTAGAAGAGAAAGCCAAGATGGACATTTTTGAGGTGGCGTTACTCAGCTCAGTGCAGACTCCTCAAAATGTGTCTCCCTAGAGTCAGACAAGAACGTGTTTTTTCTGTGAAGGTTTAGCAGACTGCTCTAAATTTCACCCATAAGAAAAGTTCCCGTGTGTTTATTATCCAGAGAATTAACTAGCAGGTCAGAGATGTATAAACTCTAATATGTACAAGAGAAGGAGAGATAGGGGTGTGTCCTTTCCACACCCAGGAGAGAATGAGAGATATCTCACAAGGGAGGTAGTGTTTTTTTCTCTCATAAAGGATATATAGAGTTACTTTGTTCATATCCATAACGAATCACGAAGTTTTTACTCTCTCTCTCTCTCTCTCTCTCTCTCTCTCTCTCTCTCTCTCTCTCTCTCTCTCTCTCTCTCTCTCTCTCAACTTTTATATCTATCTTCTCCTCTCACGAAACACCTATTAGTTACAATCTAGAGGTACACTTACATGGAGTTTTTGACATTGATGTAATTGACTTACAAGAACCTTACACGTCCAGCACCCAGAAGAAAGTTGCACCCAGGATAGCTGGGTTTACAGCATATAATAGTGGAGCAGGAAGTGGCCTGCTCACATATGTAAAGAATGGTCTGGTCTGTAAATGGATTAAAACTCACAATGATGAAAGTATTCACTATCAACAATTTACAGTAATAACAGCAAACAGTCAATTTTCGCTGTATAACATCTATGTTCGGTGTAATGAACTGCGAGCGGAAGTGTTACCAAAGCCATCAGGTAACAATGCTATGCTGTGTATGGGTGACTTTAACTCTCGTCACACTGTCCTCGGTGATGTCCAGTGTAACTCTAATGGGAGGGTGTTCGTGAATTACATCAATAATCATAATATCACTGTATACGACACAGACAAAGTGACACATCTGATGGGGGGCAGACTTGATTATGTGATTGGGTATAACCTAGTAGACAGTAATGTCAAGGCTAAGGTCATCTCAGACTACCTTGTCAGTGATCATTATGCAATACTTACTGAATACACTGTTGCTGATGTCAAGTGTGAACCCCATCCTAAGCTCAGAATTAATATCCCAGATAATCTTAAACTGCACTTCAAGGCCTACATCCACAGATAGTATGCTGGATATACACCTGGGTCAGTGGATGAATTTTGCTGTGATCTTGTAAATGTTGTTACGACCGTGTCGTATTTTTTCTATTTTTTTTATATATAACATGCTCCCATGTTCCATATTATTCCTGTAATGATGTGTTAAATTTACTATTATATATTCTAGTCACCTTACCCTGTGCTGTTAAGGTTTTAACTGTCATTATTTGTTCAAGCCCATCTTATTTCTTTATTTTGTATTGTAACCAGCATTCTTTGTTCTCTAACGACCATCTGCATCGTTAAACGACCCACCGGCGGGTCGCGTGGCGGGAGCCGACCTTATATGTAGGACCCACCAACTGACTTGAGTCAGTTCAGTCCTCTTGTCATACAGTCCACATCCTTTGAGTGTCACTTGTTACTTAAACTTAATTTATTTGTGTTGTTCCTGTCGCCACCAATGTGGTATATCTATGTGAGTACCTATTTATGTCTCTGTTTGTGTCCATCAGTATTTGCTTAGTTGTATTCAAGTAATTCAGTGTTGTTTCACGTTAGTTAATTTCAGTGATAGTTTTTATATGTTTATGCAGTGTTAACGTAATCCAATGCTTTATTTTTATTCTTTCGATGTTTCGATGTTTTGTATCACTTGTGTCTTAAAAGTTTCGATGGTGAATCAATTTGTTGTGACAGCCTACGAGGCTCTTTATTGTGTTAATATTTAATCAATTAAATTCTTAAAGGTTTACTTTATTTATTTGTATTCTCTTTTAATTTACTTCACTTTTTGTGTGGTTACGCCTAGAACCTGGATATTTAAGTAAATTAAGAGACGGCGTAACAGTTTTGGCGACCTTGCCAGGATTCACTAAGGACATTTTGACACTTGTGAATTTTTTTTCTAATCATGCTGATGGATTTGTTTTGAGGCATGGTAGGACTAACAATGGTAATTTTGTGCGTAATAATTTTGTACATGACAGGGCTGGGACTTGTTCCTCAGGTCAAACACCAGTCACTATTTTGAGAGACTCGGGTTGTCACCAAACTCTCATCAAAGAGGGTGTTGTTGCGGTGAAGAAGACTGACAAAACGTCGTTTTGGGCGCCCTTTGGGGTAAAGGTGCAGCTCCTTTGGTTTTTCAGGTATAGCTAAACGTAGCCGGTGAGCACGAGCTGCCTGTGTTAGTACGTGTCAAGTCTCCTTGTTGCTAAAGAGTGGACCTCATAATCGGTAACGATTTGCTGCAACAGCTTGAAGATGATATGCCCGGTGTTTTTCCTTGTGTGCTGTGACTCGTTTTTTGTTAATGACTAATGATCATAATGTAACTCCTGATGTAGATAATTCACTGTCCTTAGAAGGACGTTTTGCTAACCCAATTGCTTCCCAAGACATTTTTTCCGCAGTTAATGCTGTGACCGGGAGAGTTGCTTTAATAGCTGCACAAGAGCAAACGGTTTCTTTACGGCTCTTGTTTGACCTGGTGTCCGATCCTGCCAATGATTCAGGCCCTACCACGAGATATTTAAGTCAAGACTGTGTTTTGTGCTGCCGATGGCTCCCACCGACTATGTCAGAGGAAGACGCGGACTGGGCGTCTATCACTCAAATAGTCCTCCCACACACTTACAGACAACATGTTCTAGCTCTGGCCCATGATGGTCGCTTTTCTGGACATCAAGGTGTCCGAAAGACGTTCAACAGGCTGGCCAGAAAGTTCAATTGGCCAGGTATGAGGAGAGATGTCACTAAATATTGTAAGTATTGTCATTTTTGTCAAAAGGTAGGCAAAGCCAATCGGGCTATTCCACCTTTTCCACTTGTAAGAGTACCTCACGTACCTGAGCCCTTTACAACAGTACAGTGTGTTATTGTAGGCCCTCTGCCTAAAACTTCTAGAGGGTTTGAATATTTATTTACAGTCCTTAATACCTCCACTCGGTACTTGTATGCTGTACCTCTTAGGAAAGTTACTGCTAAGGCCCTTGTTAAATGTTTGTTTGACCTGTTTAGTCACTTCGGTTTGCCGTACCATGTTCAAACGGACGGTGCTTCATATTTTGTAGGAAAAGTTTTCAAGGAAGCCCTAACAGAGTTGGGAATAGTTCATTGTTAGGGAGTAGTGAAGAGAGCATTAATGTATTAAGTTTAGTAGATGTTAGAGTAGCTTCTAAGATGTTGGAGCCTTGCCGCAGACCGCTTAAGCAGTCGCAGACCAAGACATGGTACGACAAGCGGGCCAGACAGTTCCAGATAGATAAAGTTCTCATTCTCTTGCTGAGACATGGACAGCCACTCCATGCGAAGTTCAGTGGGCCATATAGAGTGGTGAAGAAGGTAAGCCCCCACGAATTATATTATCTCTACCCCTGACAGGCGCCGACTACAGCGCTTATGTCGCGTCAACACCATCAAGCTGTACCACACACGCCCAGCACTCCCATTTGTTGCTGATGATCCAGTTCCCGTGTGTGCCGTTGACCCTTTCTTGGTAGACGGTGAGAAAGAAGAGGAAAAAGAAGGGGCAAGTCCACTCGCCCTGTCATCAGTCAGGGTTTGGCAGTCCAACTCCGTGGAGTTGCAGGAGAAGCTACAGCGTCTACCGGGACACCAGAGGGCTGACGTGCTGACCGCCATCCAACAACATCCTCTTGTCTTCCAAGACCGGCCTGGCTGTACCACTACCGTGGTGCATGATGTTGTTGTTGGTTCTGCTAAGCCTATCAAGCAGGCTCCCTACCAGCGAGTGGTGCTCACCAGTCACTCTAGTACCAAAGAGGACGGCACTCTTCGATTCTGCATTGACTTCCTCACGGTCAACGCCGTCACCAGCAAGGACAGCTTCCCTCTACCAAGAGTCGACGACTGCATCGAAGCAATCGGGAAAGCCAAGTTCCTCTCTAAGATTGATTGCCTTCTAGGGTTTTGGCAAGTACCATTGACCCGTTGTGTTAAAGACATATCCAGTTTTGTGGCATTAGGTAAGACCTATAAATTTAATGTTATGCCTTTTGGGCTTTGCAATGCCCCTGCTACCTTTCAAAGGCTGAGGTTACGAGTCAGCCAATTGTCCTGGTTGTGTAGTATATTTAGATGTAATTTTTTTTCTGACACTTGGTCAGACCATTTATGTCAGCTAGACGCTTTCTTCACTGTGTTAGGAAATGTAGGACTTGTTTGTTATAAACTTTGCTAAGTCAGAATTTGTTTGTGCCCAACTTTTGTATCTGAGACATGTAAATGGGTTGGAAACTTGCTCCTCCCACAGTAAGGTGTGACACTATTTCTTAGATGCCTGTTCCATGTAACAAACGACAAGTACGCAGATTTTTGGGTTGTGTGGGTTATTACCAGAGATATATTTGTATTTTTGCCGAGTTGGCACTACCCCATACTGATTTGTTGAAGAAGGGTAATATTTTTTGTTGGACTTCAAGGTGTCGGAACACTTGTCATATCAAAATTTGTGCAAGCAAAATTTTATTTTATGGGGGGAAGTGTTACGACCGTGTCGTATTTTTTCTATTTTTTTATATATAACATGCTCCCATGTTCCATATTATTCCTGTAATGATGTGTTAAATTTACTATTATATATTCTAGTCACCTTACCCTGTGCTGTTAAGGTTTTACTGTCATTATTTGTTCAAGCCCATCTTATTTCTTTATTTGTATTGTAACCAGCATTCTTTGTTCTTTAACGACTATCTGCATCGTTAAACGACCCACCGGCGGGTCGCGTGGCGGGAGCCGACCTTATATATAGGACCCACCAACTGACTTGAGTCAGTTCAGTCCTTTTGTCATACAGTACACATCCTTTGAGTGTCACTTGTTACTTAAACTTAATTTATTTGTGTTGTTCCTGTCGCCACCAATGTGGTATATCTATGTGAGTACCTATTTATGTCTCTGTTTGTGTCCATCAGTATTTGTTTAGTTGTATTCAAGTAATTCAGTGTTGTTTCACGTTAGTTAATTTCAGTGATAGTTTTTATATGTTTATGCAGTGTTAACGTAATCCAATGCTTTATTTTTATTCTTTTGATGTTTCGATGTTTTGTATCACTTGTGTCTTAAAAGTTTCGATGGTGAATCAATTTGTTGTGACAGCCTACGAGGCTCTTTATTGTGTTAATATTTAATCAATTAAATTCTTAAAGGTTTACTTTATTTTTATTTTCTTTTAATTTACTTACTTTTTGTTTGGTTACGCCTAGAACCTGGATATTTAAGTAAATTAAGAGACGGCGTAACAATGTCATTACCACATATTATACCACCTGGGTTAAGTCAAGGAGGAAGGGGGGCAGCACTAAACCACCTCTGTGGACACATGACCCCATCCTCACCAAAGAAGGAGAGTATGTAAAACAGCTTGCCAACACTTATAAGCAAAATAAAACTTGTGATAACCTTTTGGCATTCCTCAAAGCTAACAGAGAATTTCGTGAACTCAAAGGTCAGGTGAGAAACACCTATTGGGAACAATTCTTACAGGGGATTAATAGAACAACCACTCTAGCAGAAATGTGGAAGAAAATTAGAGCCATTACCAAGTCACCCACCCCAGTCCAGCTTCATCACAGCCCTGCAGAATATGCTGACATGCTATTAGACCAATGGTCTAGTGTGTCACGAATCACTTCCCTGCCTCATGACATAAAACAATATCTTAACACCTCACACATTAATAGGGGTGTCAATATTGACCCATGAGAGAACAATGTCCCTGGCACTGTGAGGAGGAGGAGGAGGAGAAGGAGGAGGAGAAGGAGGAGGAGGAGGCGGAGGAGGAGGAGGAGGAGGAGGAGAGGGTTGGGGGAGGCTGTGTAATATTATTATAGAAAGAGAATAATCTTATGTACCCCTTATGTACTTTTCTTGTATTCTGAAAGGCATAATTTTTCTCTCTCTCTCTCTCTCTCTCTCTCTCTCTCTCTCTCTCTCTCTCTCTCTCTCTTTCGTCACGGAGGCAAACAAGAAGCCAAGTATTTCTTTCTCAGTACCGATTATAATTCTATAAAAATAAATATAAAAAACACCGCCGACTCAACTTCCCTCAGTGGTAATTCCACACCAATTAAAACTTAAATAACCCGCAATCTTGAAGTCTCAGAATCTTCGGATAATCATTGTTCCGCTTTTACCTCCCTTACGCTTAACATCGTAATAATCCACAAGACACAAATAAGACGACGGCGGGGGGGGTGATGTGGTTCTCTGCCCAAGTACCTTACCCCTCACCCCGCCACACACACACACACACACACATACACAGAGTCAAACAAGCCGGACTATTACTCACAAGCCATTGCTCCCCCCTTCACCGTAATTGTCTCAAAGTTGGTTGGCGGCGGTGGTGAGGGTCCTTGAGGTTGGCGAAGAGGGAAGTACGGGAGGGAGTGGGGGAGGGGGAGAAGAGAGGGATGGATGGTGGTGGTGGTAGAGGAAGTAGCAGGAATTATCGTGCAGGCAAGCAGAAGTTGGGAGAAGTTTGAGGGGTAAGGGCGGAGACAAGTCGAGAGAGTCAACTCTTAGATGTGACACCGAGCGGCGAAAATTACTCTCTCTCTCTCTCTCTCTCTCTTGCTATCAGGTCAGCCATGTCAGCATCCTTTGTGGGTCCGCGACTTGGCTTTCAACTCTTGTGGTTTCGAGAAATTGAATATAGGGGATTGTGATCAACTTTTTTTTAATGTTTGCAGGAGATTTACGGTTTGGCTATGTGTTCAACTTTATCCCTTTATCGCTTTCTATATTTTTCTATATTATTCTATTCTGAGATCTATTTACATGTCTCTCTAACACATATATCTCTGTAATATCTTCATATATTCTCTCAATTCGTTCCTCAAAATCGTAAAACCTCAGCCCCTAGCGACAGCTCTGCACCAACTCTGTCTCTGGTCATTTCAGTTGCTGCAGAATCACATTTTCACGTTTGAAATTAATTTGAAACAATCTGAGACTTACAGTATATTCTTCGTCTTCATTTATTACTCAGAGCTTTTTAACAATCGAAGAAACATTTCGCTTATAATTTTTCGTTTGCTTCTTCATTTTATTCAAATTTTACATTTTTGCCTTTCATCACGTTTTTGTTATTCGTGACTGCCAAACTCTTCCTCTACTCTCGCAATGGTAAGTTCTCAAAGTTTCTACAGGCTACGTGGTCTAGTCAGTCAGGCGTGCCCACTGTACTTTCTCCTTCACTCTCGTGTGGTAAAACGTTCCCTTGTTAGATAATTTACGATTACATAGGCCCGCGGTTCACTTTCTCTACCATTAAGTTATTACCAAGAGTCGGTGTTGAATTATTTATGGAAAATGGGACGATTGACTCACATGTGACATTTACTACACTATATGTAATGAGGCCACCATTTCATCTCTCACTGACACACACACACACACACACACAGACACACACACACAGACACACACACACACACACACACACACACCCTACTAAATGAAAATGTACAGCATATAATTTTGTAGTAATCCCAGTTTTGAAGACCAGATGTTTACCCTGAAAACTCTCTATATTGGATTAAAAAATTATATTTGCTAAAGCAAGTGTATGATGGTAGAATATAAACACTATTAGGAAATAGTAACCATTATGAGATTTTACGACTCCTAACAAAAAAAAATGTGACTAAGAATTATAAAGGATGATATTGTTTGGAATAGTTTGTTCAAGTTACTTTAACAGAGATATAATGTTATTTCTTTATGTAGAATTATTAATTTACCTAATTTCTAACCACTTTCTCCTGATTATATAAACTTTCTGGGAGTGGCTTACTTTTTAGGGAGACGTTGATTAAAATTATATTATGGACTACCTCAGCTTTGTACATTTTCACTGCTTGGAGTTGGATAGTTAAATTTTCTTTCAAATTTATCCTAACTATAGTTAAGTATTATCACAAAACATCATGGGTGCTTCAGTCCCCTTGAGATACTTTGTTCTAATGGTCTTAACAAATGAGAGAATCCAATAGGAGAAGCATAGACGGTCTCATTTATTTATTGTAGTCGTTCATCTGTAGAAACTTAATTTAACATCCATCCAAATATCGCCTGAGAATTTCTACTTTGTTAACTTAGTTTTAATCACACCCGTAAGAGACTGATCCTTCAGCTGTAATTAATACCAAGTGGAAACCTCATTTCATATACATCCCTCTGATCTAAGCACTAAGGCCTGGCACTCCATGACGCTACTTTATAATTATACAAGTAACATAGATGCATCAACAAACAGTATAATTATAAACCTCTGAGAGTCTCTAGTGAGCCTCCATCATGCCCTCCTCTGTGTGATTACCTTGTATTCCTCCTAATTTGCTGAATACTGCTAAAGCTTCTTGTTGGCTGAGAGCAAACATTATTTTGGCCTCATAAATTACGGAGCAATACCCTTCCTAGCTCCTCATTTTCATTCCCCTCGTCTATGTCATTACTGGAATCGTCTTTGGATAATTCAACCATCTCCCTTTTGTTGATTCATTTGATAATTTATTTGTTTAGTTATTTATCGGGTATTCATCCCTTTAATATTGCAATGTAACTCGTAAGGAACTCATTTGAGCCATCCAGTACATTTTACTAATAACTTCATAAGAACAATCGGTGTTTTAAATAGTATTGTGTTTACAGCATTACTTCTCAGACTCGTAACTCACCCTGACTTAACTAAGTTACATTACTTGGGAATTTAGTCCTTTAGGTAATTTCTCGTTACTGACTGGTTGAGAACACTTGAGCTTTTCACTGTTGGTTGATGCTTAGTTAAATATTAAATGTAGTTTTCTGGAATGGTTCGTGACTGGCGTAATTTATTTGTTCTATGTATGTATATTGGCAAATTATTCAACAGAATGAAGAAACAAAATCAAATATTCTTAGCAGCATAAACCCATATGAGATCTAAGACAAGGACTTAACTGGAAATACAGTATTTTGTTATATTTACTTTGCCTGGTATCAAGGTAGAATCTTAGTATGATAGTGACGCAGTTTCCCACTGGATGTTGTTCTCGTTGCTTTAGAATAAATTAACCAATTAGGTGCATTCATTCATCTTCACTTACGGGGAATTATCCATTATAGAAACCTTTGTCAATAAGACCCCTGACGAACATGTACAAATACAGAAGGTGAAGTATAACGAACTTACTTTCAATTACCAAATGGAGTAGGCCCACCTAAGTTGAGTTAGTTTCAGGGTCCAAATTTAGAAAATTCTCTCTCTCTCTCTCTCTCTCTCTCTCTCTCTCTCTCTCTCCCTCGGGTGTTTCTAGTGGTTTCCTCATTAGATCAATACCTTAAGTAAACTACGACTTTTCCCCTATTGTGTTTATATTCTCTTTTCCTACGTTTTTCTGTTCTATCGTAATTTGCTTCTTAAATTTTTTTGCTGTTGTTGATGCTTTTGTTTTGTTGTTGTGTACAGGAGTTTCAGCTGCCCAAAGTGATTAAGCACCTGCGATACAAGTCATGGTATTGCAAGGCAAGAAAATTTTAAAATCTCCAAAATTTGGATTTTATTTTCAAGAACTCTCGTTTGTTCGTTGAGTAAATATTCCGCTATAAAAAATCAGATTTTTAAGATTTATAAAATAAAAATAAAATATATATATATATCCGATTCTCTAGTGAGTATTATTTTGTTATGCTATTTTATCGGCTTTTGTGTATTGCTGGGTTTTTTCTTATATTTTATTCGGATTTTTGGAGCATTTTTTGTTATCATTTTTGCGGGACATTTTTATCAATTAGTATTATTCATGAAAACCATTCGACATATATTTTCCTATTTTTTTATCTTAGTTTTATTCTTTAACTTTCTATATTTAGTAAAATAATCTTGTTTCCTTTATCAACTGGTATTTTTATCATTTCTTACTGTCATTATGTCAATCTACTTACTGTCAATCTACTTTCGTCTCTCTCTCTCTCTCTCTCTCTCTCTCTCTCTCTCTCTCTTTCTCTCTCTCTCTCTCGCTCTCTCTCTTTCTCTCTCTCTCTCGTATTCTTATTTTATGGATGATAGAATTAGTTATTCTTCTTATGATTATGTTTTTGTTTTAGGGAAGTGTAATCTGATGACCTCTCTCTCTCTCTCTCTCTCTCTCTCGTATCGACAAGTATATTTGAAATACGAAGATACTTAATCCATAATACTTGTCTCTCTGTACACACACACACACACACACACACACACACATCCTTGACCACCGAAGGGTCAAGACGTACCTGGCGCTCCTCTCGGAGCAGCCAGGTCAACTGTTAAGTTGGCCCATACCAACCCACTCCCCTGAACCCTCCTCCCCACCGGAATATCAACAAGTTCTCGCCAGAAGTTACAATTTCATTTAGGAAAGGAACGGAACCAGTGTTAAACAGAGATGAACAGTGGTGAACAGTGCTTAAGTCAGTGAGAACAACTCAACAGTAACAGTCGTACCCAAGTTAACCTTCACACAGTGAGGTCCCAGGTACCCAGTGATAACGGCCCCAGCGAGACCCAACAACAACCACCGATGACTTAATCCGTCTACGATAGGAAGGCCTAAGACCAAACCTCACTCATATAACACCATCTGTGAGGGAATTACTACACCACGTCAAGTCCCTCATAACAGCATCTGTGAGGTAATTACTACCCCACGTGAGGTCCCTCATAACACCATCTGTGAGGGAAATACTACACCACGTCAGGTCCCTCATAACACCATCTGTGAGGTAATTACTACCCCACGTGAGGTCCCTCATAACACCATCTGTGAGGGAATTACTACACCACGTGAGACCCCTCATAACACCATCTGCGAGGGAATTGCTACACCACGCCAGGTCCCTCATAACACCATCTGAGGGAACTACTACACCACGTGAGTTCCTCCTAACACCATCTGGGAGGGAGTTACTGCACTACGAGTTTGCTGTTCAACACCTACATTAATCTGTATGTTCACTGTATGTTCCTTTACCTTTCTCTAATGAAGGCTTTTGTTAAACCACCAATGTGTGTAATAAGTCATTTATGTCCAATGTATATTTTCAGCCTTCGGGCTGCAGAACTTTTTCAATAAACCGTTTGTTATTATTATTATTATTATTTACACACACACACACACACACACACACACACACACACACACACACACACACACACACACACACACACACCGTCGTTTTCGGACCTCTGAGAACTTCAGTCCCACAAGACTTTTACTTTTCAATTAGTGAGATCTTAACATTTTTCCATTTACTGTATTTTGTTGAGGCCGCTGTGGGTGGATGTGGGCGGGGAAGGGTGGCAATGGGCGGGGGAGAAGGGTGGGGAAGGACACGGCGGAGGTGTGTGTGTGTTTTAGGGCGAAGTAACCAACACTTACATGTCAAAAATATAAGTATAGCAATACTAAAATAACTCACCATATATACTGTAGCCAAAATATTGTCCCATTACGGCAGGTACAAAAATTTACATATTTAAAAAGTCTACATCTATTATTCATATAAATAGTCTAAGTTTAAACATGCGTATGAGCATAATACACCCATGCACATATACATACACATCGACCCCCCGCAGTACAAACATACTCTCCCTTCCACCACGTATATACAAACATCCATATACAAGACACATGGACCAGTGTAAATGTGTTCTGTCTCTCACACCTTTAGTCCTTGACGGATATTAGGACTCTACATTACACAAGCATCATAACAAATGATTATAATTGTGAATGAATAAAAATGTTTATGTTCCATGAATGATGATCATTTTATTATGTTTCTTCGGTAGGTACATAAACAAAAACTGACAGCGTTATGATGACTGTGGGAATACATTGTTGGAAAAGCAAATGTTTGGGAAATTATTAAGAGTATAAATCACAGGACACGAGGGGTGATTCTCACTTACTATCGTCTATGTCGCGTGTAATGTAACTTTCAGCGAGCATGTTGGATATATATATATATATATATATATATATATATTTATATATATATATATATATATATATATATATATATATATATATATATATATATATATATATATATATATATATATATATATATATATATATATATATATATAGATATATATATATATGTGTGTGTGTGTGTGTGTGTGTGTGTGTGTGTGTGTAATCCACTGTTAAACGTCGATGTATATAATTGTTCCCTGAAGGGTGATGACACATACGGTGGGGTTGGCTACAACTGTTCGAGGGTCTCAGGGGAGTCCGTAAAGAGATAAGATTAGGTGTCAAAACCAGCGTGTTAGCAGAAATTGACTGGGGGACGAGATAGGGAAGAGACATAATGTAATATGCCTTCATTAATTGTTTCCGTCTTTTTTTCTTCTTCTTTTTAACAGGTGAAGTAGTGGGTGACTATTCTCATTTACTGGAGGTTTGGTACAAGCTGAAGGTTTACGCATCATCTGCACATTTACTTAGAAAACTTTCACCAGCTTCATCTATAATTATTATCAAAATATTAAAGGTTAAAACTTTCACCAGCTTCATCCTTAATTACTAATATATTAAAGGTTACAATGTTTCGCCTGCAGATACGACCACTCCAACATCTTCCAGGAGTCTCTGCCGTCACGTTACTTGCAATGTTCGGGGCTGGGTGTCGCTACATTGGGCGAGTCGTGTGTTACACCCTGAGAGGCACTTAAAGGTAGGCAAATACATCAACCTGCTTGGAGAATGTTTCTTGCTTTCCTTTCGGCAGAGGGATATCCCTTTCCCACCAGGGCTCATCCTGTTTATTCACGACAGGTGTCCAACCCACACTGTCCGCATCGTTTGACGGTGGTTTGAGGGACTGCACCCTTCATCTCCTGGAATTACCCAGCAAAGGAGCGGACATGAAAGTGATTGAACACGTCTGGGCACAAATGGTCAACACATGGGACATTGCACAAGAGAGGACTGCCCACCACCTCATGGCTCATGCCAAACTCAGTGGGAATTTCACAAGCATAAGTGTGAGGCCTTGTGACAACCATACCGAAGAGGCTGCCAGCAATGATAGTCAAAGAAGGCGACTGAACCAGATATTGAATAAATGTGCCTGTCTGGATATAAGTTTAGTTCTTTAAAATGTCAAAGAAACAATTATTAATGGTAAATGGTCAATGGTAAACTCATTAATAACTGAATTTATTCAGAGGTAATGTGAACGGCAATCCAAATGAAGAAGCTATGTTCCCTTCTTTACTCTTGCTTCTGTGGAAGGTTGGTTTGACTGGTAACTTTCATAGGCAATTGTAGGGGACAGAAAGGAGCGCGGTGGTCCCTCCATCTACACAGTCTGTTAATCAACAAGCCACTGCCATGGTGTGCTACGGTGTAAGAGGTGCGACCCCCTAGCTGAACGCACCCTCCTGTTTGTGATCTCTGGTGTAAAGAATAAATAATGTAATAATGGCTGTTAATCTACAATTACTTTAAGGACCTCAAACAATTACGTTTAAAGTTTACTCGTATCTATCGATATTTTTGTATCATCAATAGATAGTATACAAAACATTTATCCCCAGTGGTGGGTGGTGGTAAACAACAGATGCCTATGGCCTCCCCGCCATGAAACACACACACACACACACACCACAACCCACGTGTGTGTGTGTGTGTGTGTGTGTGTGTTCGAGCAACCATCACTGTCACCAGGTAGATCAATCACAGGTCACCCCCCAGTAGTATTTGGTGTGTATATCTCACACTGGAGGTCCAGCACAAGTCACCAGGTACTACTATCTTTATTATAAAACTCTTCACAAATACCAGACAAACAGAGCCAACCCTCCCGCCTCCATCTTACTTTACCTGTAATATATTGCCAAACTTCCTGTAACCATTTATAACCAACTCTACCGTTGTCGCCCAAATGAAGGATCACCTTTCACTTAATTACCAGTATCTTGTGGCCCAAATGAAGTAACATTCTTTCACCCTAATGAAATATGGGCAAACTGAATTTATCGCCCAAAAGAAAAACGACGAAGGAAAAAAATCGTCTTCTAGGGACATTACTTAACCTAACACCTCATATATTACAATCTAAAAGGAACAAAAGGAAAAAAAAATGTTCCCCATAAAAGAAAATTACTTTAGCGCATAAAAACACCCAATAATCACTACCCTTCGCCTGTTCCCTGTACCACTAGCGGGAAGGGGAAGGGGGGGGAGGAGAGAAATAAGTATTCAGAGTAGAGACACAATATCTCTCCTTCAGGCAAGTATTTATCACGCTTCCTTATTCTCTAAAGTAATCACTGCCACGCCTCCCGGGGCTATAAAACTAACTTATTATGCCCTGACCCGGGGAAGGAAAGGGGGGGGGGATGGGGGGAGGGCGTCCAGAGAGGGTTGGGGAGGGGGAGGAGTAGGAGGAAAGAGGGAAGATTAAGACAAGTGATGCTAATTGAACGGATGGAGAAGAAAACGATGGGAAGAAGAAGAAGAAGAAGAATTATTTGAAGGGGAGGAGAGGAATGTGGTTAACGAGTAATGGTGGAGGAGAAAAATAAGAGGAGAAATGATGATAAAAGAGAAGAACGTTGAAACGAAGAGGCGAAAAAAAACGAGAAAAAGAAGAAGGAAAAAGACAACACAAGAAAAGCTATAGATGAGAAAAATAAGAT
>NW_024720126.1:0-45094 GCF_018991925.1 Homarus americanus
CAGAGGGTCCCGCGTTAAGTGAAATCGCGTTAAGTGAACAACAGAACATATGGGATTAATTCCAATAGAAACCGGCCCGACCCCCAAACTCCACTTTTTGAAGGCACATACCTATGTTGTAGTAAAAATAACATCTTAATTTTATGATGGTACATGCACACAATTAATACTTAAGAGAAATAGAGAAATACAGTCGCCAAGTTAATGTCCATTCAAATAATGGACTCAACTCCCTCCCCCTCTCACACTACACTGCCGGCTCTTCCCTCTCAGAGAAATTTTTGGGGGAAAACCACTAAATTTTAATAAATAATAACCTCAAACTAAAGTTAGGATAATACAATTGACATTGCTGGATTCCTTGTAAGACCAGGAATATTTTGAATATAAATGTCATATATTTTGCACAAAAGATAACATAGTTACCTAGAGAAATTTTTTTATCTAAAATTTGTATGTTCAATGCAAAATATATGATGTTTATATTCAAAATGATCACCAAATTATAAGAATTCCAGCAATGTAAATTATATTCTGACCGGGTAATTTGTATGAATTTTATAAGCTAAAACAAATATCTTCAGTTAATAAAAAAAAAATAATCTTCACGACACTATCTGTCAATCAAAGTACCCCACCTTGCCTCCCCCCCTCTTCCAACCGCGCGGTCAGTCCCAACCCTCCCCCCCACCCCCCACCAATCCTCCCTTCCAGAGTTTTTAACATTTAGTATTAAATAATACCTCATATTAAAGTTAGGATAATATAATTGACATTGCTGGATTCCTTGTAAGACCAGGAATATTTTGAATATAAATGTCATATATTTTGCACAAAAGATAACATAGTTACCTAGAGAAAAATTTTTATCTAAAAATTGTATGTTTAATGCAAAATATATGATGTTTATATTCAAAATAATCACCAAATTATAAGAATTCCAGCAATGTAAATTATATTCTGACCGGGTAATTTGTATGAATTTTATGAGCTAAAACAAATATCTTCAGTTAATAAAAAAAAAATAATTCTTCACGGGGTAACAGATGGTCGGTCGGTCCCTCCCTCCCCCCACCAACCGTCCCAAGGAGATGTGTGGGATAACCACTAAATTTTAATAAATAATACCTCAAACTAAAGTTAGGATAATATAATTGACATTGCTGGATTCCTTGTAAGACCAGGAATATTTTGAATATAAATGTCATATATTTTGCACAAAAGATAACATAATTACCTAGAGAAAAATTTTTATCTAAAAATTGTATGTCTAATGCAAAATATATGATGTTTATATTCAAAATGATCACCAAATTATAAGAATTCCAGCAATGTAAACTATATTCTGGCCGGGTAATTTGTATGAATTTTATGAGCTAAAACAGGCAGTCAGGCAGGGTGGCGGGTGGGGCAAATCTAAAAATAGCGTCTCGAGCCGGACACTCACCGCGTATATGTGGAAAAAATCCGTGTTAAGTGAAAGTTCAGCTCTGGCGAGGCACCGCGTACAGTTGTACCCCACTTAACGCGGTCAATTGAACCCAGAGGGTCCCGCGTTATGTGAAAACCGCGTTAAGTGAATAACAGAACATATGGGATTAATTCCAATAGAACCCAGCCCGACCCCCAAACTCCACTTTTTGACGACAAATAACTATGTTGTAGTAAAAATTCTATCTTAACTTTATGGTGGCATGAAAAACAAGTAATATAAAAGAGGTTAGGTTAGGAAAGATAAAGGTTAACATAGGAAAAATAAAGAATAGGTTAAAAAACGAAAATTTTTAAGGAACACTCACGGTAGTAGAAGAGATGGGTCGGCATACGGGGATGGAGGCTGGTTCCGAGGCAGAGGGCAGATTACTGCCCCTCAGGTGAATCACCATTACTAGGTGAATCAATATCACTGTCACTTACAGTTGTTATGGCTTCCCTGACAAATCCCTCAAAATCAACTTCACTATCACTATCACTGGCTTGGGCTGGCTGTGGTGGGTTGCGGGCGAAGAACTCGGTTATGCTTTGCTGACGGCTGGCTTTGATGTTTTCATGATACACCGTGATGTACGGCTCCATAGCCTGCACCAGTCGGGTATGGAAGACGTCATGGCGTTCATCGTCAGTGTCGCGGGAAACGATGGACTTAATTTTTTCTGTTAACTCTATGACACACTTAATATCACTATGACTTAAACTAGGTTCTTCGGAGAATGACGCACCTTCTTCCTCCTCTTCACTGGCGGGTTCTTCTTCCAACATCTCGTCGGCAGTCACTTCAGGATCTCTGATCACCTCCATGATGTCTTCGTTGGTGGTCTCGGAGAAGCCTTCAGCTGTAACAGTCTGCGCAGCTTCTCTGGCAAGGTCCACTGCTACTGCAACAGTCTGAACCTGACCAGTCACAGGTTCACTCCTCCTCTCACCTGGTATGCCATGCAACACATGTCTCCATGCGTGACGAATCGTAGCAATAGACAGCAGATCCCATGCCTCCACCAAGAAGTCTACAGCTTGTTTGACGTTAAACTTCTTCCAAAATTGTTTGACGAGAAGTTCTTGAGTCGCCGCCTCTTGTTCCTTGTCCTCGTCGCTTTTACTCTCGCTGTCGGTGTCACCCAGCTTACGCAACTCATCCTTGGTGTTGGTAGAGTCGTTCAGGAGCTTGAATTTCTTTGCCGAGTATGCAGCTTTAACATTGCAGATTAACTCCTGGTCCATGGGCTGGATTAATGACGTAGTGTTGGGAGGAAGGAAGACCACTTTTACGTTGGGGTGACGATCCATAAGTAGGGGCGAGTGTCCAGGTGCGTTGTCAAGGAGCAACAAAATATTGAAAGGAACATTCTGTTGCTCGCAGAATTTCTGCACGTCAGGAACAAAAAAGTTGTCAAACCAGAAGAGGGACAGAGAAGAGGACATCCACGCCTTACGTGCGGTTAGCCAGTGGACATTAAGCTTGTTCATGTCCATATTCTTGTAGGCGTGCGGCTTGCGGGCTTTGTGAATCACCGATAACTTTGGTTTACAGGTACCGGAGGCATTGGTGGTAAACAGGACGGTGATGCGTTCCTTCTGCATCTTCCGGCCCCTTACCTTGCTCGCAGACTGGACAACGAAGGTCTTGGAAGGTAACTTTTTCCAGAAAAGACCAGATTCGTCCATGTTAAACACCTGGTCGTCACTGTACTGTCCTTCCTCCATAATCTCACGTAAAAACGGAGGAAAATCTCTAGCCGCCGCACGGTCAGCACTCGCTTCCTCACCAACAATGCTGATGTTGGTGACCTTGTTCCTCCTCTTAAACCTATGCAGCCAACCATGGGAAGCATTGAAGGGTTTGGGCTCTGCAATTCCCAGTTTACGTGTCACTGCTGCGTATAGCTCACGTGCGTACTCCTGCACTGAGCGCGTGTCCACCGCCATGTTGCGTCGCGCCTGACGCACCAAATAACTCACCAGCAAAGTTTCCACTTTTGCCAGCACCCTGTTCTGGCAATACCTGATAGATGAAGCACCTGCAGACTTTGTGATCTTCATGTGCTCCTTTATCTTGGCTGCATCCTTCTTTATTGTACGAATCGTAGATTCGTTGACGCCATGCTGGCGCGCGAGATCAACTTGGCGTCTTCCTTTCTCCAAATCTTGAACAATTTGGTACTTCAGCTCGTAGCTTAATGAACGTCGTGTCTTCTTTGGTTTAGTGCCGCTGGGTCCAGGTAAGGAAAGGTTTCTCTCTGGGGGTGGTGGTCCGGCGGAAGCCATTTTACAGAACAATGGATGCGCGTTAACCCGGCGTGGCCTTGAGGGATGAAACTGCCGCGGCTAGGTCAAGCGTCGTCTCTCCTCCCTCCCTCCCTCCCCAGGGTAGTCACGTCATAATACTTTAAGCCAATTACAGCTAGCAGCAGAGGGGGGTAGGGCTGCATGGCCAATCACAGTCCGAGACGTCATATGACGTCAGTGATAACGCAACAAAGACACACACTGCGCAACCTTACCGCGCCGCTTACCCAAGCGGAGGGAGGAGGAGGGAGAGGCAGGCAGGCAGGAGGGCGGGTGGGTGGCGCGTGGCGCGTGGTCAAAATCTAAAAATAGCATCCGAGCCGGACACTCACCGCGTAGCTGTGGAAAAACCCGCGTTAAGTGAAAGTTCAGCTTTGGCAAGGCACCGCGTATATGATAAAACGCGTTAAGTGAAAGCGCGTTAAGCGGGGTAAAACTGTGTGTGTGTGTGTGTATGTATGTATGTATGTATGTATGTATGTATGTATGTATGTATGTATGTATGTATGTATGTATGTATGTATGAATGAATGAATGAATGAATGAATGAATGAATGAATGAATGAATGAATATATATATATATATATATATATATATATATATATATATATATATATATATATATATATATATATATATATATATATATATATATATATATATATATATATATATATATATATATACACAGGCAACCCTCGCTTTACGCGGTCCCACTTTATGCGTTTCCACGTTTACGTGGTACCCTGCCGAACACGGAATGCTCACTTTCCGAGGTGTGTGTACCCTTTTACGCGGAGAGCAGCGCGAGCAGGGTGCACACAAGGTCGCCCAGTCATCAAAACATTACCGAGTTCTTCACCCGCCACCCACCACAGCCGGCCCAGGTCAGTGATATTGATAATGATAGTGAGGATATGGACTTATATGGACTTTGAGGGGTTTGACAAAGAGGCCCTGCAAGCCTCTGTGGTGGATAGTGATACAATTGATACAAGTGATACAGGTGAGGGCCAATAATCTCCCCTCTGCCTCGGAACCAACCCCCCATCCCCGTGTGCCCAGCCATCTTTTCTACTAATGTAAGTGTTAAAAAACTTAATATTATTGATATTTCTCTTAATTATTAATTGTGTGTGCATACCATCATAAAATTAAGAAGTTATTTTTACTACAACGTAGGTATTGTGTCAGAATAAGTGGAGTTTGGGGGTCGGCCCGGTCTCTATTTCAATTAATCCCATATGTTATGTTGTTCACTTTAAGCGTTTCTCACTTTGCGCGGGCCGCCGTGGGTTCAATTGACCGCGTAAAGTGAGGGATTAATGTATATGTATATGTATATGTATATGTATATATATATATATATATATATATATATATATATATATATATATATATATATATATATTAATTATAATGAATAATTTGTGAGATCATGAAACGAGAGCAAAATTTTTTATAAAATGATCTGCGAAATGCTGTTTCCTCATGCTTACACACACATCATGGTTGAAGCTGTTAAGTGATCTTACAGGCATAATCCTTCCTAAACTCTTACATAGTTGAACTTGTTTAGAATATTTAAAAATCTCAGGCACTGATTGGTCCATAATTCCTATACCTACATCTTGAATACTAATGTAATTAATTAATTTTATTTTTATAGACAGTTGTTAGTAAGTATATAAAGCTGCATATTGTGCTGTTCATGTAGAATACTTTAACTCGGCGACTTTGGTAAAATTCTGTTTAGAGAAGCTGCATATTTTGTTGTCCACTTAGTACCCTTTTTTGCATAACCTTGTAGTTTATTGTAATTATTACATGTTACTGTGTTTCAATTATGAATGTTAGTTTCATCCTACCATGCTTGCTCCTCATTTTTTACAATTAGACTCAGATGTGCCATGCCAAATTCTTAGTTGAAATAAAGTGCTGCAGTACTGTAATATGAGTTTGTGTCTCATACTTGGGAGGTCTGTGGTATCTTTCTTGCCTCTTAATTAAATTAAAATGAGAAAAGTCATTATACATGATCCTGTTGGCCAAACCTGTACTTCCTTGTTCTACTCTGTCATGCTCATCTGATAGCCTTAAGATAACTATCAGCATGGAAAGAGACTTTACTTGACCTGCTTCTTTATCAGTGTAGTATCATGTACTAGTCACTGACCTGTCCCTGACCCAAGGAGATGACCTGCACATCCTCTTCGCCCATCTCCTTCTCTATGGCAAACCTGAGGATAATACATCAAATGTATTGTGACTTCCTGGTATGGAAAATCTGAATAGTACTAGATTTTAGGAAAAGTTCAAACTCTCATTGCAAAGGAACATTCATGTTGTTAGATGTACAGTCAGCAAAAAATTATTCTGCTCCCTTGGGTGCGATAGCTCTCGCAACGAACACTGAGACTGATGCCATGTATTGGTAAGGTTGGTATCTCTGATTGTGTGATTCGTTGTAAAACTAATGTGCTATTATTCTTTATATCATGTGTAATAACCACAGAGAAATTATCAGGAATAAATATAAAACACATATCACTTAAACCAGATAATATCACAGCATTATATACTAGTAATTTCTGCTACAAGGCGAAAGTTGAGTTCTTGTGAAGCCTTGCACTATAGAAATTCGCACAATAAAAATAACAGGGCTTATGGAGAAAATAGGGTGAGGTGCAGATTACTCAAAATTTAAACAAATACCTGTAGTAGTTAGCCTAACACATCGAGCTTCTCTTCAAGTGTTATAGCCTTTCTTTTACGTTCACCACCAGCAATTCCATCACCAGAACGCTTCTTACATTGTCTTTCCATATTCATGGCTTGCACAAAAAAAATGGAGAAAACAGCGAGAATCACGAAGGCCACTTCACAGAGCAATCGACAGAAACCACGCTATTCAACTGATCACGTGATATAAACAGAGCGCGCTGGTGTAAACAGTCATTAGTCTGCACTGCGAAACATTCTTTTTACTTATTCCTTTCATACAGTATTTATGGGTAACAGGTAAATTTGAAAAAAAAAAGAACAAAATTTACAGAGTACAGTACCTCTCAAAAAACACTTCACAAACAAAACACACGAATCAATTGAACATGTGATGTCGAACGTGAACTGTAAACATTGCATAACCCCGTTCCAAGCTACACTTAAAACGTTGAGGATGGAATCGCGCCATAGCCAACATTCGTATGCAAAAGTTCGCGTTTTACAAACAGCGTTCCCCTATTCATCAATTGCGTTACAACCAATTCGCATTGACAAATCATGCGTTGTAGCAGAAATGATTGTACTACGTTTAATCACCCACATACGGTAGGAATGGCAGGAACTCTAGAAACTGAGGTGCTGTAAAGGAATTTCGCATACTATGAGATACAACGAAATCGTGTAAATACTCAGGATTATAACCATTATCTGAGAAAGTGATGAGAAGTAGCGTAATACGAGACCTCAACCAGAAAAAACAATATGAAGCATTTGTAACGTAGGAAAGTTATACAAAATTACGTATAGGTAACTGAGCGTCGATTATTTTATAAGTATAGTGATAAGATGTTAACTGCTCAATTCACATCTTGTGACACAATGTGCACACAGACACACTGAAATACCTTATGGTAAATACTATATACAGAGTAACTGGCAACTCAGGAAGCCAGGGCTACCAACATCCGCTTTGATTCATGAGTGTTTTCAGAATCTTGGTCTGGTGTGTTATACTGTAGAAACCAGTAAAGGTGCAGAATAATATTTTGCTGACTGTACATGCTCTGTAGAATAACTCAATCTAACCAAAATTTAAACATTATAGCATATACACACACAGAGTAACGCTAAGACTGGGACAAAGGCTAACATCTCGACACATATTCTTCTTTATTTGCTAACATTTTGATTTATCACAGTAACCATCATCAGAGCAATATACAGTATAGAAAAGGGAATAGTACACAGGAATTGCTCATTTCCTGATAATTGACTTTAATAATACAGTAAATAAATTTTGACACCCTTTCCTGCTTACTGTTAGGTCAAAATTCAGTTTAGCAATAGCTTGACTTACTGTGAAGGGGGATAACTGGGGATGAGGTGGAGCATGCTGACATTGTTAATAATAATAATAACTGATTTTTTTTTACTGAAAAGCATCAGTTCTTCTAAAGAATTCACTAGTGCTCAAAACAAGTACAAAGTCAAAGAGTTTAAAATAAAAAGAAATACTGTACTGTACTACAATAAAAGATCACAAAAGTGACATTTTGACTTCTTTAATTCATATGCCCTTAAGTTTTAATACTTCCTAAACCCTGTAATTCTCCATGTAATGAAACTATAAATGTTTTGGAAAAATCATTACAACACTCTAGTGTGGCTTAAGAATAAATAAAATTATAATATAAAACTATATAATAAGAATAATAAAGAGCATAGGTGTGTATGTGTGGGAAGTGAACATATGTGTGGAGGCAGTGGGCTGTAACTGACTCACCAGCCCAGCTATGTTCCCTTCCCTGATTTGACGGTCACGATATACATACAGTACAGCAGAAACACACATGCCTCTGACTCAACAAGGTGACTGCCCGGCTGAACTAAACCGCATCACCCAGAGGATGGTTTGAGTGTAGAAGCTATTTTTTGTTCATAAAAGGTGCTACTGCATTTTATGACATGCTATGTACTGTATCAATATTATTGTTTATGATAGCAAATTTTTTAAATCTGAAGTTTTCACATACAGTATATGCAATTTAAAATTTGTTTGAATTAGGCTCAACTTGTGCTCACTAAATTGTTTAACTTTGAACCAAATTGTTTATATAGAAGTTTGGTGTTAATAACCATTTATAATGAACTTGTTTATTACTTTCAGTATTATTATTTGGGAGTATAGTGCTATACTCAGAGTTTACCGCCCTGCCATTCTTTACTTGTTGTTCACCCTCCATGCTTTGCTGTTAACCCTCGTTTAGTGATAATTTTGCTTAATATTAATGTTTTTCAGGAACTCAACCCCGTTGTTAAATGAGGGATACCTGTACTGACAAATGAAATTAATATATGTTAAATATAAAATAAAAAACTAATTAAAATAGCAAATTCAGTAAAACCTTCTTAATCCAAACTAATTGGAGGGAAATCCAGTCCACATTAAGTGAATTTCCAGATAAAGCAATTTCTGGATTACCAGAGAAAAATCCAGATGACAATCCAGACCAACATCTGGCACACACAAATGCCAGCCCTAGCCACTTTGTTTACAAGCTAGTCATGCTAACTTAGCCTAACATTAACTTTACCTTAACCTAACCTACCTTTAACTTAACCTAACCAATTTTCAAATATTAAATTTGACTGATCTACAAATTTTTTCACTTAACCACAATTTTTTATAAATGTTTTTCTAATTACAAATTTGTAGTGTTAAAAAATAATTGTATGAGTTGTGCACTTTGTGTATTAATTATTTTCTTCTCTCTATTCAGCTAGTTCCATGTTTGGTGCCAGTTATTCACTGGCAATGGGGGGCAGTTGTCCTATGGGGGGGGGCACTTGTCCTATGGGGGCACTTGTCCTATGGGGGCACTTGTCCTATGGGGGCAGTTGTCCTATGGGGGCACTTGTCCAGGAGGCAGTTGTCAAGGGGGAGGGGGGCTATTGTCCTGGGGATAGTTGTCCTGATATCAGTAATTGGTGGCCCTGATTCAGCAAATTGGCTGAAGAAGTAAGTTAACTATTTATTATATACATATTATTTTTACTATTTTGTGAGTGCAGGTCACAGCAACGAAAATAAAGAGATGAGAGAAGTGCAAGGTAAAGTTGATGACACAGGAGGTTGGAAATGAAATACCTGCGGAGTGCAGCCACTGGGTCGGTGCTGGGGGAAAGGATAAAGATGAGTGGGGTGCTGCAGGTTGAGTCATCATAAGACGATGAGATGTCAAACTGGGGCGGTGACAGGTATTCTTCTCCTAGCTGGCTTGCTATGAGGTCCTGAACATGGGAGAAAATGAGAGAGAGAAATTATTTAGCCCAAAATATATAGATAATAATGGTTGCCCCTCGTGTAATGAGGATGGTCGGTCTGGGCCACCTAGGCGTGGATTTGTTTAAGGTACAGAAGCTGTCGCCAACACAACAACCACACCTTGAATTAATGAGCTGAGTGACCCAGTGTCAAGGAATAGTCCAAGAAGACTGAACAGCTCGCCAACTACACTGGCTAACCATTACCCCGGAACACGATCCGCAAATCGAATAACATTCAGGTCCCCAATTACTGCTAGGTAGACAGAGGCAAATGGCATAAAGAAATTTAACCATAGTTTCACCCTACCTGGGGAACGAACCTGGGTCCGCTCGCTTATGAGACAAGCATGCTGACCATTACACCATGGATTACACCCCGTATCAAAAGACAAATTGAGCAGCGCAACAAGGCATACTACACCAACAACCACCTATACAAGAGCCTACGTAACCAGGTCACCAGGGAAATGAAGTCAGCCAAGAAGTCTTATTATCCCAGGAAAGTGCATGGCCTCAAAGAGGTCGGCTTCGGTCAGTGGTATTCAAAGGTAAAAGATCTCTGTGGTCTTAACCATCAGTCTCCCACGCTTCTTTTCATCTCTCATTTACCTAGTGAGGAAGCAGCTGAGATAATTATTAACCACTTTGCTACCATATGTCATACACTACCCAGTCTTGACCTCACTCTCCTCCTGGCTTACTTACCTTCCCCCTCCCCCCCCCTCCCAGTGTTCAACCATTTGAAATTGCCAACAAACTCCTGAAATTTAAAATCCAAATGCTCCACAACCCCAATTGACCTCCCAATCAAAATTTACAAGGAGTTTGCAGTCGAACTTGCCACCCCCTCTGTTCTATTATTAATGCATCCCTCAGACAAAGCAAATGCCCTAATGAATGGAAAACCACATTTGTCACTCCTATCCCCAAGGTCCCCACCCCACAGTCCCCTAACAACCTCAGGCCAGTTGCCATTACCCCCATACCCAGTCTACTCTGTGAAGACTTTGTTTTTGAGTGGGCATTTGCTAGAATTTATCAGTCAATTGATCCACAGCAATTTGGCAATATGAGGACCTCCTCTTCATCACACTGTTTTGTTAGTTTCCTTGATTTCCTGCACAAAAAACCTGCAGAAACGGAAGACATCACTGGCCGTTGCCCTTGTTGACTTCAGGAAGGCTTTTGGCCTTGTTGATCACTGCACTGTTATCAACAGGGCCATTGCACTAGGGCTGCCCACCAACCTGGTCTCATGGCTCACTGATTTCCTGAGTGAGCGTCGTCAGGCAGTTGGGTACCAGGGTTCTGTCTACACATTCCAACACCTCACCTGCGGTGTTCCCCAGGGGACCACTGTGCTTCCCAATCCTGATCAACGACACTCTATCGGACACTCCTCACCGGTGGAAGTATGTGGATGACTGCACTGTAGGGGTTACAGTGGACAACACCTCACCAGACTACTCACCGCTACAAAGCACCCTGGACAGGCTACAGGCATGGACTACAGAGAACAGGGTCACCATCAACCACACCAAAACCGTAGTCATGCACATCAATACTGCCACCACTCCAGTGCAAGCTCCAGCAGTTACAGTGGGTGCCCATCCTCTCCAGTTAGTGCAGTCTGCCAAACTCCTGGGTGTTAACATAGACCACAAACTGGACTGGAAGGTCCATGTAAACAACATAATCAAGGCAGCCTCGTACCGACTCTACATGCTATCACGACTCAGGTCACTTGGGACACCCACACCAGAGCTGAGGACTATCTACAACGCCTTTATTCTCCCCAAATTAACATATGCGTCACCAGCCTGGTTGTCTTCTCTCAACTCTACCCAACAACATCAACTAGAAAAGGTACAGAGAAGGACCTGCAAAATCATGCTTGGCGTAGACTACTCCGGCTACAACAATGCTCTCTCCACCCTGGAAATGCCATCCCTCAGTGACCTTTACCACCAAGCACTAGCAAGGTTTGGCAGTGGACTACTGCACCATCCTCGTCATCGCCACCTCCTGCCACCAGCCCACCTCGCGCAGTCCGCTACTACAACAAAATTCAGCCCATTAGAGCCCTCACTGACAGATATAAGAATAGCACCATCTCATCTATTGTTAAAATAATAAACAACTCCTGATTTATGTACTGTAGAGCCCTGTAAATGTATTGAACGCATATCATTATATCTAAATCACATGTAAATTTGTATATTTTCAGCCACCGGCTGCAACTCTATTAATAAACCGTTTATAATTATTATTATTATTACCACAGGTCAAATAACAACAACAATATTGACATGACTGAGCCTTTTCTTGAAAGAACAAGACAGTGAGACAGGTCCTATATGGGTGTACAAAAGTTGCCCTGATACAGTGACAAGGACGAGTCAGGAATTACAGCTCAGGATGCAAAATACATAGCTATATATAAAGAGTTTGTGAATAGAAGAATAGTACAGTAACTGTAAAATTTAAGTCAGAGTTATAGCCAAGACGTACCTGTAGAGTCAAATATGCATCTGATACTGACTTGATAAAGTTCAGAGAGAATTTAAAGAGACTTGGAAAGGGCTAAATATATATATAAATGGGAGAAGGTAATTGGAATGGGAGACCTGTATGAATGAAGAGGAAAGTAGATGGAGAAAACATAATATTTGGAACAATTTGAAAATTATGTTTGACAATAAGTAATCAACTGAATCACTAACATCTACCCAAGTACAAGATTAATGAAGTAAACAAGGAATAAATTTCGAGCCGAGAGGAATACGATAGGTATAAAGGGAGCCGTTTGTTAATGTGATGGTAGTGCGTAAGTAAATTTTACTCTTAAGAAGGTCAGTGATTATGGGTGTAAATGAGAAGATAAAAGGAGTGAAAGCTGATACTGTAATTAACAGACAACAGTTGTAATATACAATTTACCAAGCAAATCTAAAGAAAAAACTCTATACACTGTAGAGTCAAACAATGAAAACTGCCATGGTTATTTTATGATGGTTGAGGAGTACTGCACTGTTTTGGTTAACTATGTAGGAGAAGGTTGTCTGTTAGTTTCATTTACAGTACAGTATATGCAGAAGAACTGAAAATGGTAGATTGATTACGTACCCATATTTTACTGCATATAGGATGCAGTTTTTTGTCTGAAAAAGCAAAAAAAAATCAGCCTGCAACCTATATGTGAAGTTGCTGTCTCCCGTAGCCTAATGAATCCATCAGTTTCCGTCTCCAGTAGGCTAAATTCTACCTAGCCCAACTTCAGAATTAAAAATATGTTATTGCTTACTTAAATACACTATTATTAATTTTAATTAACTAAAAAAAAAATTATTGTAAATATAAAAGTTAGATTTATAACGACTGATGATAATCCCAAACAATTACCATCAATATGGTAGGCACCCAACTCTTCAGAGCTAAGCAGTAACCGTTTCTGAACTCTCACAAGCGTTACTATCTATTAATTTCATACCTGCAACATTTGTGTTTAAATATACAAATAGCTGATACAAATGAGGATTTATCGATACAAATAATTTTAATTTCACATTTGCATCTGTTAATATTGCTGGTGGCATTGTTAGCAAGTTAGACTGGTCACTACCAGGCCGACCTGTGAGGGGTTATGGTTATTTTCAACCTCTAATTTTAGGTAGATATACGTAGTACTTTTTTTGTTTTTTCCTCAGTGCATGCACACACAATCCTACATACATATTGTGCCAAAAAACGTAAAAGAAATAACTATCATAAGGTCAAACACAAAATTTTTTTGTGAATAAGTGAATTTGTAAATATGGGGGGATAAGTGCATATCTAATCCACATTAGAGTATTGTAATTATGCACACTTGGAGCACAAACACCCAGTTTTTCCGACTTCCATCCCAGTGAGTCAAACACTGCTAAATTGAATTTTGAGCAATAGTAAAAAAATGAAGGAGTTATGAATTTTATATCAATAAACCGAAATATCACTAAGTGAATTTACGGTATGTTAAATGAGATATACCGGCACCAAGATTCTCTGTTTCTTGCAACATAACTTTGTTTGGATTTTTAGTTATTTTCTTAAGATATTTGGAACAACTTAACACTTCATCTAACGAGGACCAAAGTAAGGTAGAAAGGGAGGAAGATACTATCACCACTTTATACCTCTGTTAAACTCGTAATTTTTACTTGTATTTGAGAAACATTCTCATCAACAAGGTAATATTTATTGTAGTATAAATCCTCTCATCCAAGTAAAACTGACCTGTATTGCCAGGGTGACCTTGTCTGGCCTGATGCATTTGACGAGAGCAAGACGGTCAAGGCCATGCAGCTGGTGGAAGGGCTGGGGAAAATTAGCCAGGTAGGGTGCTGCCGAGATGTACACCTCCTCCCAAGCCTCCACATTGTTGGCCAGGTGCTCATGGACACCTGATAAACTGAACATCAAAACATTAGCAGTCTGAGGCATTTATTTTCTGACCTTGGAGAACAAGAATATAGTTATGCATTTTTAAGATGGTGAAAACATTATTTAGTTTTCCTTTGAGTTCACTTACTTTAATGATGCTGAAGGAGGAAGTTCTTGTGATTAGTTTGATCATTCTGCTTATGTATACAGTTTGTATGTATTGTATGCATGCATGCATGCATATAAAGACATTCAAAAACTTTACACACACAAACATATTACCAACCTGGTCAAAAATCATTAAAGTTTTCTTATAGGAGGGCCAGGGTTTTGATCACGCCAGGAGGTTGACAAGAAGTTGCTATTAATTCTCTGAATGATACTCAAATAATTTTTTTGTCAATGTCTTGAGAAAGCCATTTTGCATTTATAAATTATATCTTCAGGCAACTTTCACAAGAACTTCAGGTTCTCCCAAGATATTAATAGTCATTAATTAAAATATATTCTCGACAATAAATTGTCTTGGGTCATCAGTTACACCAGAGCAACAGACAAGAAACAAGAATTAAAAGCATAAAGTGGGTCACCTTTCACAGTCAGCCGCCTGCACCAGGAGGGTCCAGGCCTTCTCCGACAGCCAAGGTGCTGGGGGTGCACCATGCAGGTTATCCAGCACACCCTTTCCACCTGTCAACAGGAACCTCCACACATCCTCCTTCACTCTTCCCTGAAGTACACACAGGCCAAAGACCTCATTTTAGAACAAGAATACTTCACATCTGAAACTATTAATGGATTTGTTTATTATGAAGTACAATCTATTTCTTTCGAACCTATAAAACAAATGGAGTATATATCTTTAATATCTGCTTGCAAAATATAGAAAAAAATTAAAATGTAACAATCATTTAAGTAATAACATCAATGTATGAAGTAAGACAGTGTGATGAGCGCACTTGTGCCTGCTGGAGCCTGACATACAACATGAAGGAGAAGAGGATCTTGTCCCTCTCAAACAGTGAACGAGTGACGGAGAGGAAAATGGCCCGTGTCAGGTAGAAATTGAGCAGCAAGATTCTTGAGTTCACGTCATCGCTGGTGTCCGAGCTTCTAATGGACTGAAAATTATATATTATATCAATATACATAACACACAATTTTTGTAACATAACTTCATAAAATGGCACCTAATATACAGTACTTATCAGCCTGATCTACATTGCAGTACAGTACTTACATGTACTCTTCTGGCTGATAGGATTATACAGCCTCTATCATCAGCTTATAGTCTTCAATTCTAACACTGTACTTGTCAATAGTGTGTAACAGAGATGTAACTGACCGCTCAAGCACTTAATAAGCCGATCAGTGGTGAAGAGGATAAAGTAAAGTAAACAAATGTGGGGAACCACATTTACCTGGAGATACAGATTAATGAACCAGCCAAGGGAATACTGGTACATGGGTTCGATGGCTGCCATGTCAGATACGCAGAAGAAAAGGACAGAGGCATGGATAGCGACTGGTTTGTAGGCACCCCTTGCAGCATCAATCTCCTGCTCCGTCTGTTGCACCACCTCCTCCTTCGCCGAGATCTCCTGCGATAGGACCTGCAGAATTAAAAATTTTAATTGTAATTTCACTTTCCTCTTCTTGAGCGGCATTCCAAAGGTAGCTACTGATGATTTTAAGCATGCTCTGTGTGTTGAGGTGTAAACAAAAGACTGATTGATGATCACGTTCTTTTCCTCGACCTTTGATCCTGATTTAGGAAGTTCAGGAGCTCAAGAAAACCATTGATAAGTTTGAAGCCTTTCCAAAATTTGGAGAAAAAAAGGAATGTATGACCGAATGGGGCTATATACTGATTACCTTCTTGCTTAACTTTGTCGAGTTTTCTTATCCATAGACCCATGGTAGAAACTCCTAAACATTACAAAGAACAATGGAAGCTAAGAATATAATGATGACAGAAAACAGGGAAGATATTGAAGTGTACTTATCCTTGGCATTATATTACTCCCAAACTGGACTACTAACACTTTAGTTCATAGACAAGATTCCAATATTGCCCACCAAATGTGATAGCTGAAACTTACATGGGAAACATTGCACTATAAACAATTATTAGATGTTTTAATTGCCTGTATGTTGGCCTGGCAAGTTAAAGCAAGGCATTTACATATCTAGGTATAAAGCTAGACATCTCATTCTGGATTGAACTAAAATAAAATATTTCTGTTTAGTCATCATAAAAAAGCTATAGCTGTCAATAGTTTTGATTTGATAATATAAGGCTCTTCACAGTGCTCTCCAGATTAGGACTGTTGCCAATCATGTCACCATCAACCATGGTTATGCACATTAACCTTTCATATGACCATCTTTGGACTCCTACTGTCCCACTAGGCTCCAACACCCTCTAAAGTTGTGAATTCCACTAAATTCCTCAGTCAATATCAATGTTAGACTGACTTGGAAAGAACATGTCAGTACTGTCATCAAATCTTACAACTATCATCTGCACGTCTGTCAACGTATGAACACATTGAGGCTTCCTAAGTTTAAGCTCAAGGATAATTAAATAACCTTAATACTGTACTTCCAAAACTCATTTACGTTTATACCTGGTCTTCATTAACTTTTTTTTATTTTTTTTTTATGGGGATTAGCCCACCCGGGCACAGGTCACTGACCCACATCGGGGCCTGGGGGGCGAAAATTTAATAATAATAGTAATTCATAGTAAATAAAATTTATAATAAAAAGTAAAATAAAATTATAATAATAATAACAACACTGTAATAATGATAATAAAGAAAAGAAAAACAATAATCAATAGTGAGAAATGCTATATGTATCATATGTTGTGCTGTCAATAGAAAGAGAAACAATTGAGATCCTGCAATTGTGTGTAAATGAGGCAGAAAGACAGATCAGCAACCTGGGACTTGGTCACAATATTCGTGATGCCATATGGCAGCAGGGTCTACCATTAGACAACACATTATGCTTCCAATATCTTCCCAGGCGGTAGTACCTCCCTGTTTGATGGCTGCCTGCTACCTACTACCTTCGAAACTGCTACCCAACAAACAAAGACTTACCTGTATACAGTACAGTACTGTATATAGATGGTACAAAAATCCTTCATACACCACCTATCAAAAGGCACTCATTACCTGGGTTCTTTCAACTATCTTTAATCATTATTATGACCTGATCTGTCGGTCTGGAACAAAGTTGCTGCACCAGCCTTGCTACTGCCACCCATTTCTTCGTTACACCAGAAATGGGATACTTGGTTAATGATACAGGAAGTAGTGGGGATGTTGCACCTGTTCCTTTGTTTACGCTTGAAATCCAGATGCTGGGGTTGCTCCTCCTACACATTTCTGTATTTACCCACTTCTTTAAGGTTTCTGTACTACTTGATACATTCCACACAAAAGTAGTAGATACCATAAGTAAAGTTAAAGGATAAATAGACAGAAAATAGTGGGCTTACCCTGCTAGATGACATAATATCAATAGCCTTCTCATCCTCCAGTAAGTTCTGGCCAGCAGTGGAGAGGACCTCAAGGATCTTCTCCTGGGTTTTTTGGAGGGCGCGGCGGTTGTGGGCGGACTCTACCAGCAAACGGTTCTTGCGTTCCTCCAGTTGAGGTCGTTCATGAGCCACCACCAGCCCTAGCAGCTGGTTCTCCAACCCCATCTTTGTGATGAGGAAGTTTAGAACAACCACCTGTCAGAGACAGATAAGTGGCTTCTTGTATTAGTGTACCTGTGAGTTTTATTGGTGTCTATACTTCATACAGTGGATGTATATAAATACAGTATTACCCCGCTTTACACGGTACGGTTTAACTTTCCCCGCGATTTCTCAATTTCTCATTTACGCGGTACCTTGCCAGAACCGGACTTGTGGGGACTTTCACTTTCCATGGTGCATCTACTCATATATGCGGTGAAGTATAATTTTTGTTTTATTTGTTTATATTTAGCTCATAAAATTCATACAAATTACCCTGCCAGAATATAATTTACATTGCTGGAATTCTTACAATATGATGATCATTTTGAATATAAACATCATGGATTTTGCATTAGACATACAAATTATAGATCTAATGTAATAATTTGGTTTACACAAAGCAAATATTTTATCGTTTGTGCAAAATATATGAAGTTTATGTTCAAAATATTCCCTGACCTGCAAGGAATCTAGAAATGTCAATTATATTATCATAACTTTAGTCTGGGTTATTATTTATTACTAAAAATGTAAATATACTATTTTCTCCCAATCGCTTCTCTGGTAGGGAGGAAAGGTGGGGGGTGGGGGGTAGGAAGGGAGGGAGGGCAGAGGTGGGGTATTTTGATTGACAGATAGTGTCCTTGAAGAATATTTCTTTGTTTATTTTCTGAAGATATTTGTTTTAGCTCATAAAATTCAAACAAATTACCCGGCCAGAATATAATTTACATTGCTGGAATTCTTACAATATGATCATTGTGAATATAAACATGATGGATTTTGCATTAGACATACAAATTTTAGATCTAATGTAATAATTTGGTTTACACAAAGCAAATATTTTATCTTTTGTGCAAAATATATGAAGTTTACATTCAAAATATTCCCTGACCTGCAAAGAATCCAGAAATGTCAATTATATTATCCTAACTTTAGTCTGAGGTGTTATTTATTACTAAAAGTTAAAATCTAGTTTTTTCACCCAAACATTTCTCTGGTAGGGAGGGAAGGTGGGGGGTGGGGGGAGGGTTGGGACCGACAAAGCTGGCTGAGTGTGAGGAGGGGGGGAGGCAAGGTGGGGTACTTTGATTGACAGATAGTGTCGTGAAGAATATTTTTTTTTTATTACCTGAAGATATTTGTTTTAGCTCATAAAATTCATACAAATTACTCGGCCAGAATATAATTTACGTTGCTGGAATTCTTACAATATGATCATTTTGAATATAAACATCATGGATTTTGCATTAGACATACAAATGTTAGATCTAATGTAATAATTTGGTTTACACAAAGCAAATATTTTATCTTTTGTGCAAAATATATGAAGTTTACATTCAAAATATTTCCTGACCTGCAAGGAATCCAGAAATGTCAATTATATTATCCTAACTTTAGTCTGAGGTATTATTTATTACTAAACGTTAAAATCTAGTGGTTTCACCCAAACATTTCTCAGAGAGGTAGGAGCTAGTGAGTTGGGAAGAGGGGGGGGGGGATTTGAGTCCATTATTTGAATGGACATTAACCTGGCGACTGTATTTCTCTTAAATATTAATTGTGTGAGTATACCATCGTAAAATTTAGATGTTATTTTTACTACAACATAGGTATTGTGTCGGAAAAAGTGGAGTTTGGGGGTCGGGCCAGTCTCTATTGGAATTAATCCCATATGTTCTGTTGTTCACTTTACACGGTTTTCACTTTCCGCGGTACCCTGTGGGTTCAATTGACCGTGTAAATCGGGGTACTACTGTAACTGCAATTCATATATAATGGAAACTTTACTAAAACATAAATGTGATGAAGTGTGAGTTGAGAAGTCCAGGTCATACTGTGGGTCATATGTAAGCATACTACTGTAATGTGCTGCACAAAATGTCATGAAGTATGATGATATGGGTAATTTCAAAGTCAACATAAGCGAGACCCAAGTCAGAACACCAAGGGAAATGCATTTTGTCATCAGTGTACTTAAACAGGAACCATCCATCAACCCAACACTGACCATGGCAATTAATAAGTGACAGTTTATGGAGACTTAACTATGCTTTAGAATGTTTTACTGAAATATTAATGATCTAAGTGCATGAAACTGAAAATGGGATATGGATGTGATAAAGGAGAAAAAGAGGATATGGCAATACCTTAACAGTGACCTGTGGCAGGAAGTGCGGGTTCCTGAGCCTAGTAGTGATGTACAAGCGGAAGTTGTTGTGGTACTCTGTCACCACCTCCCCCACCCGCACATGATCCACACCCTGCTGTTTAAACGTCTGCCTCAGTAGCACTGGATCTTCAGGTAGTACCAAAATATAATGAATTTAATTTGCATATCTCTCCCATGAGAATCTATTCAACAACCTTTTTCTGTTTGCCATAAAATGCTATGTATTGTTTAATGGCAGTAGTTGTAACATATTAATGGAATTAACAACACTATGGGGAGAGTAGTAGTTGTAGTACTACAGTACACAAGTGATAATGATAACATTATTAACAAACCATAATGATAAAATATCAGAAGTAACATTATTCCCTCAGTACCTTTTGTTCATCATCCTTGGGTACACATTAGATGCTTCATAAACAAAATTGTCTCACAATAACACAAAAGGTGGTTTTGAATACATCCTACCAAGTATGGGGTCCAGTTCTTCACCTACGCCTTCAATAAGCAGCGGAAGGCCCTTCTGAAGTGCTTCCTCCAGCACTCTGGTGAAAGATTGGTCAGTCTGCCTTACCACCTGAAGACCATTTTCCTTCTCCATGTTCACCACCCACTTGTTGGCCTGACCTGGAAGTGACAGTGGATGCAACTATACACACAATCATCAAAGAATAATTCCCCTAAATTATGAAAAATTGGATTTTCAGAAAAAATCCTCTGAACTCTGGCAATCTTTAGTTACATGACTGCCAAGTATGAATGTTGTGCAATAATACCTTCTACTACCCTGAAACAAATCATAAAAGTCCCCTTACCCCCCTTCCCCCATAGTTGGTTTTTGGTGATTATCATTTTCTGTTGTCATCAAAATAGTGTTATAAGCGAATGACAGCATGTTTTATTGTTATACTGTATATTGTATTTTTGAATGAAACTAAGAATAGATTCTTCTGACACCTAACAACCAGACTGGTGTGCTCTGAGGGGAGGAATCTATTTAGTGTTGGTCCAGGGTGGAAGATTGTGTATGCATGTAACAGAGTAAAAAAAATTAAGAAAATTATGTACTATGTCTACCCAAAAAAATTGGATAACTGAATGGTTAGAGCCCCCATATATTCTGAGTTATTAAGGGTTTACTGTAATGAAATATCACCATTCCATGCTCTATATCACTAAAAACACTACTAATTTCCATTATTTTTTTTTGGCTGAACTGTATTGTATTTCAATTAAAAAGAAAATATTATTAAAAAATATTAATAAAAGCAAATTCTCAACTGAATTTGTTGAAATTTTAATGGAAACACTGTTGAATTAGTCTAAGTAATGTATTTAAATTTAATAAATATCGATCCATATATGAAAAAAAAAAAAAAAAAAAAAAGGATTCTATCAGGACTATGGCCTTAAAATCTGGGCATTCTTTTTCACTAACTTCAAAGATTTTATTATACAGTTGTACCCCACTTAACGCGGTTAATTGAACCCAGAGGGTCCCGCGTTAAGTGAAATCCGCGTTAAGTGAACAACAGAACATATGGGATTAATTCCAATAGAAACCGGCCCGACCCCCAAACTCCACTTTTTGAAGGCACATACCTATGTTGTAGTAAAAATAACATCTTAATTTTATGATGGTACATGCACACAATTAATACTTAAGAGAAATAGAGAAATACAGTCGCCAAGTTAATGTCCATTCAAATAATGGACTCAACTCCCTCCCCCTCTCACACTACACTGCCGGCTCTTCCCTCTCAGAGAAATTTTTGGGGGAAAACCACTAAATTTTAATAAATAATACCTCAAACTAAAGTTAGGATAATACAATTGACATTGCTGGATTCCTTGTAAGACCAGGAATATTTTGAATATAAATGTCATATATTTTGCACAAAAGATAACATAGTTACCTAGAGAAAAATTTTTATCTAAAATTTGTATGTTTAATGCAAAATATATGATGTTTATATTCAAAATGATCACCAAATTATAAGAATTCCAGCAATGTAAATTATATTCTGACCGGGTAATTTGTATGAATTTTATGAGCTAAAACAAATATCTTCAGTTAATAAAAAAAAAAATAATCTTCACGACACTATCTGTCAATCAAAGTACCCCACCTTGCCTCCCCCCCTCTTCCAACCGCGCGGTCAGTCCCAACCCTCCCCCCCACCCCCCACCAATCCTCCCTTCCAGAGTTTTTAACATTTAGTATTAAATAATACCTCAGATTAAAGTTAGGATAATATAATTGACATTGCTGGATTCCTTGTAAGACCAGGAATATTTTGAATATAAATGTCATATATTTTGCACAAAAGATAACATAGTTAATTTGAGAAAAAATTTTATCTAAAATTTGTATGTCTAATGCAAAATATATGATGTTTATATTCAAAATGATCATCAAATTATAAGAATTCCAGCAATGTAAATTATATTCAGACCGGGTAATTTGTATGAATTTTATGAGCTAAAACAAATATCTTCAGTTAATAAAAAAAAAAATAATTCTTCACGGGGTAACAGATGGTCGGTCGGTCCCTCCCTCCCCCCCACCCCCACCAACCGTCCCAAGGAGATGTGTGGGATAACCACTAAATTTTAATAAATAATACCTCAAACTAAAGTTAGGATAATATAATTGACATTGCTGGATTCCTTGTAAGACCAGGAATATTTTGAATATAAATGTCATATATTTTGCACAAAAGATAACATAGTTACTCTGAGAAAATTTTTTATCTAAAATTTGTATGTCTAATGCAAAATATATGATGTTTATATTCAAAATGATCACCAAATTATAAGAATTCCAGCAATGTAAATTATATTCTGGCCGGGTAATTTGTATGAATTTTATGAGTTAAAACAGGCAGTCAGGCAGGGTGGCGGGTGGGGCAAATCTAAAAATAGCGTCTCGAGCCGGACACTCACCGCGTATATGTGGAAAAAATCCGTGTTAAGTGAAAGTTCAGCTCTGGCGAGGCACCGCGTATATGATAAAACGCGTTAAGTGAAACCGAGTTAGGCGGGGTAATACTGTACTGTATTTATCTACTTTACTATTGACAAAACAACCCTGGACAGTAAGATGGTATTACAAGCAATTTAAAAATCTACAGAGGAAACTGGAGGTAGTGTACCTGTAGGTAGTGGGTACTGTGGAAGACCTGGTTGTGTGGTAGACTTGGTTCTGTTGTTAGGGTGAGTGTGTTGTTAGGGTGAGTGTGTTGTTAGGGTGAGTGTGTTGTTAGGGTGAAGGGAGTTGTTAGAGCAAGTGTATTGTTAGGGTGAGTTTGTTGTTAAGGTAAAGGGGGTTGTTAGAGCAAGTGTATTGTTAGAGTGAGTGTGTTGTTAGAGTAAGTATGTTGTCAGAGCAAGCGTACAGTATCGTAAAAGTGAGTACGGTGATAAACTTACCCTGGGGGTCTATCATGAGTGGCCAGCGGCGTGAGTGAGCGACAATGATGGCATTGTCAACTGAGAAAGTGTCAAAAGGCAGCCCTGCCAGCTGCCAGGTGCGGCTTTGTACAGGGTCACCCAGAGTGTCATACAGGACAAATTTCACACTACATGAGATTCCCAGTTCCTGACACTTTTGATGCCAGTTCTGAAGGCAAGTCTGCAGAAATAATTAGGTTAAGCAACTCAAAATGATATTCTCATAAGCCGGAACAATTGGTGCAGAGCACTTCTGGGGATGAGAGATTTCCGGGTAACCAGACGACTTTCTTAAACCCGGAAAAATTCCTTATCTCCGGAATCTTTTCCGATTACTGGGAAAAGTTTCCGAGTTTTTAAACTAGACATCTTGCACAGACGGACACTAGCCCACTTCTGGGTGATGGGGATGTTTTCAGGAGTCTAAATTACCGGAGTCCGAAAATGCAGTTCTAATGAAGCTAGAAGCTCCATTTCTTTACTATAATAATCCAGAATAGTTTATCTAAAAGTTTGGTTAAATAAACATATTTAAAAATTAAAAATCTATAGGATATGGGTGTGAATGCAGCCATGTGTCACAGCAAAGACTTATTTTTCACTCCCATGGAGCTATGGGGGGTTAGTGTATCTCATGTATCTGACCTGATCTGATGCAATGTCAGGTGGAGGTGGGGGATTAGTAGTCTCATATTACTGACCTTCTGATGGAATGTCAGGTCACCTGTTCTAAGATCAGCTGTTGAGGAGCTTATCGCTTGGCACACTGGTGCATGCTACACTCCTTTCCACTCCATATCTCTAATCATCCACACATTTCTGCTTTCTCAGACCACATTTTAAAATGCTATGTAATGAACTGTAATGTTGAAGGGATACAACTTTGCTCATTGAGTCAGGTCAGGTCCCCTTTCAAAATACTTTAGCTTTCGTTTTTATTCAAGACATTTTTAGAAATGTTCTCGATTTTCAACCTCGGAAAATTTGTTCCCAAAGCCCATTTTTTTTTTTAAATTCCGGCTTTGGGAATGATATTCCGAGCAAATTTCAATCCCGGATACTGGAAAGTTCCGTGTTTGAGGGATTCCTGCTAACGGAGACATTACTGTACATGTACTGTTTTTTAAATAAATGTTTGCTTTGGGCTTAATATCTTCTATTATTATTAACTATACTAAAGGAAGAAACTGGACAAAGAAATAAACAAAATTAAACTCCCCAAGATTCATGTGTCCTTTCTCAAAGGGATTTGGCAAATGTTGCAAAGATGCAAAAGACAAAGCTAAACAGTTTAGTAAATAAACTAAAGATCAGCCCAATAATCTCTCCCAATAACTCAAATCAAACATTCTTACCAATCTAAACCTAACTTACTTCAAAAACATTGTCTAAATTAATTTGGCTTATGTTAGATGCTTTGGTAAAAAAGATCCTACATAACATGTTACCACTGGAAGGCATACTGTACCTCCCTATAGTCGACAGTAAAAGCTCCAAGGTAGGCCACGATGGCAGCAGCGATCAGCACGTCACCCACAATGTTCTCCAAACTCTCGCTCAACTGCTGAGCTTCGTTGCTCCACCTGAGGGCAGTTTGGGTATTACCCGGATTAATGAAGTTTTAAAATGTTGGAAGAGCCTGTGGTGGTGGCCCTGGTTGAGGAATGAAGTGAAAGGATCAAACTTAATTGTTTCCACCAGAGATGAGGACAAAAATCTCAATTATTGGAATAAGATGGTAGAGAAGGATGAATAAGAGGAATGAAACAGGAGATTCTTTTAAAAATTACCTCAGTCTCAGAGGTGATAATAGGGAAGTGCTTTACAGGTCACCCCTTACCTGTCTCGCTCTCCACCCAGACCACCTATGAGCCTCTCGGAGCGGTCCCTCTTCTGTTCACACCTAACAATCGAATCCTCCAGGTCCTTCTTCTCCTTCTGCTTCTTGGTGAACTCATCATTAAGAGCTTGAAGTTTATCTGTCACCTGAAATGGGATAAGAAAGAATTACTTGGCGATAATTCTTATTTCTGTGTTATTCAAGCATACAGTACAGTAGTACCCCGATTTACGTGGTCAATTGAACCCACAGGGTACCACGTTAAGTGAAATCCGCGTAAATGGAACAACAGAACATATGGGATTAATTCCAATAGAGACTGGCCTGACCCCCAAACTCCACTTTTTCCGACACAATACCTACGTTGTAGTAAAAATGACATCTAAATTTTATGATGGTATGCTCACACAATTAATATTTAAGAGAAATACAGTCGCCAGGTTAATGTCCATTCAAATAATAGACTCAAATCCCACCCCCCCCCCTCTTCCCAGCTCACTGGCCCCTACCTCTCTGAGAAATGATTGGGTGAAACACTAGATTTTAACGTTTAGTAATAAATAATACCTCAGACTAAAGTTAGGATAATATAATTGACATTTTTGGATTCCTTGCAGGTCAGGGAATATTTTGAATGTAAACTTCATATATTTTGCACAAAAGATAAAATACTTGCTTTGTGTAAACCAAATTATTACATTAGATCTAAAATTTGTATGTCTAATGCAAAATCCATGATGTTTATATTCAAAATGATCATCATATTGTAAGAATTCCAGCAATGGAAATTATATTCTGGTCCAGTAATTTGTATGAATTTTATGAGCTAAAACAAATATCTTCAGTTAATAAAAAAAAAATATTCTTCACGACTCTATCTGTCAATCAAAGTACCCCAACTTGCCTCCCCCTCCTCTTCCAACCGCGCCAGATGGTCAGTCGGTCCCACCCCCCACCTTCCCTCCCTACCAGAAAAATGTTGGGTGAAAAAACTAATTTTAACTTTTAGTAACAAATAATACCTCAGACTAAAGTTAGGATAATATAATTGACATTGCTGGAATCCTTGTAAGACCAGGAACATTTTGAATATAAATGTCATATATTTTGCACAAAAGATAACATATTCACTCAGAGTAAACATTACATCTAAAATTTGTATGTCTAATGCAAAATCTATGATGTTTATATTCAAAATGATCATCAAATTGTAAGAATTCCAGCAATGTAAATTATATTCTGGCCGGGTAATTTGTATGAATTTTATGAGCTAAATAAAAAAAAAAATTATACTTCACGCGTATGTGGGTAGATGAACCGCGTCAAGTGAAAGTTCGGTTCTGGCGAGGCACCGCGTATATTAGAAATCGCGTAAAGTGAAACCACGTAAAGCGGGGTACAACTGTACTGTAGTTCAGCTACGTATACAGGGGTTCCCCCGGTTACGAACAGGTTCCATTCCCGAGGACATTCTTAAGTCAGATGTGTACGTAAAATGGAACACATGCTATGTGCATACCGTACTTACAGAACAATGTTTAAAATCTCACTATATCATAGCCTAAGTTCTTATATACATCTAAAACCACTTAATTTAAGAGAAAAGAAGAAATAGAATGACAAAATGCAGCAAATGAAAGTAAAAATTAAGTCATCAGGTAAATAAAGTACAATACTACTGTAAATTTCAAGTTTAACCCAGTTCGTATTGGCGGGCATTCGTAAGTCGGGGTTCTCTGTACAGTATATGGCCTATATCATAAGCTCAGCTTCATTATTTTGATAACTTCAGTATAATTATAATCTTTAAAAAATCTAACCTAATCTAATTTAGGTTAGGTTAGGATTGTTTGAGAAATATGAAAAAAAGAAGCCATTTTTAATATTTGCACTAATTTCTATGGCCATATAACAAGAACAAAAGGCTATTCTGATTACACATGATTGTCTGCTGTGTTGTAAGGATAGTGTGTGTATCTTTAAAATAATAACACAAATATACACATTCTTTTGCCAAATAGGGATAACTTTTTATTTTAATTACTCTAACTTAATGGAAATTAATTCATATATAGAGAAATTCAATGCCAAAGCCTAGTAATAATCTGAGTATGTGTAGCTACCATCTTCAAGTCTCAGATCTGAAAAGCTCTTATGTGTCTTTAATTTCAATTTTGAAAAGATTTGAATTGGCCTTAATTGTAATCCACATCTGAAACTCTTTTTCTGCTCTTCTACACTCGGATTTGTCTTGGTACCTGTACCAAGCATACAACTTTATGCCTTGCTTGTCATTTGTAGCATCCCATTTCTTGAAACTCTGAGATTTCATCTAAATTTTTTAATTTGCCGCATGTTTGAGTAATATTCATACATAGCAAATAAATCCATATAAAAATGTCAAGAATACCCAGTTCTGCCTTGCTTTAATGCCAAATTTAATGTATGTATAGATATAATTGCTTGAAAACATTAACTTTCAAGATGTGAGTGGAAAAATTAATGAAATAAAGAATATTTACCATCAAAGTCACAAACAAATTAAGATTTTTGGAGAACACATTCATCCCTTCTCTTTTCACTAAGTATTATGCATATCAAGACAATGACAACAAATATTTAAAGTAATGGACAATAAGGATCCTTTCTAAAGAGGAGGATAAAGTGTAAACACCACATATTTGCATAAAGGTGAAGCTTAAAACAAACATTATGAGAAGGCAGTGTGCTTAGCGGAAGAGCCGCTCAGCTGAACTGATTGATCTTTTATAGTACTGTACTGTACTGTATTTACCACAAAAATAACCACTTTCGTTTAGATCACCCCTGTGCTCTCCTCACCCGAATTGACTATTTGCCATGAGGTTGGGATGGATGTGTTGCGAGTGTGGCAAAATACAGTATGCCTAGTTGCAACATTGAGTCATGATTTCTACTCCTTGGCTTATATCTTCACTGTTCCCCTCACATAATATGATAATTTTTATCATTTATGTATAATTTATAAAACAGTGATAAGTGTATCAGTTACAAGTTTATTGCTTCACACTAACATTTTTTACATTATGAAGTGGCAAAAACATGTCAAACCCAAACCCAAAGGCATTTTACCGCTATGCAAAGTCGAAATTATAAAAGCGAGTAGGAGTATCAGACCTGAGGCTTGAAGATGGTAGTTACGCAGATTATGACCAGGATAAAGCTGAGGCATTGAACAGTTTCTTTTCCTCGGTGTTCACAAGAGAGGATGCGATTAACCTTCCTGCGTTTGAGGACAGACAGTTCGACACAGCACTGACCCACATTGTGTTCACAGAAGAGGGTATTAGAAATAAACTGTCAAAGCTAAAGGTCCATAAGAGTCCCGGCTCTGACATGGCGCATCCTAGAGTGCTAAGAGTGTTGTGCAATGAGCTTGCCGAGCCCCTGAAGATCCTGTTTTGTAAATGCCTGGATGAACAAAAGGTCCCCAGTGATTGGAAAGTGGCTTATGCGAGTCCTATCTTCAAGAAGGGCGATCGTCACTCCACGAACAACTACAGACCGGTGAGCCTGACCAACATAATGTGTAAAGTACTTGAGAGTATTATCAGAGATGCTGCGATGGAACATCTACTGCGAAACAACCTTGTAAAGGATTGCCAACAGGGTGGTAATATCGACAATATATATACCTAGATTTTGCCAAGGCTTTTGACAGTGTACCCCACGAAAGGCTGAAAATCAAACTGGAAGGGTACGGAATTCGAGGAAATGTCCAAGCGTGGATAGAAGACTTTCTACATGACTGCAATCAGTGTGTGGTGATTAATGGCACGAAATTATCATCCGTACCTGTCACAAGCGGGGTACCACAGGACAGTGTATTGGGCCTGCTGTTGTTTGTTTGTTTCATAAATGCCATTCCTGATGTTGTACACTCCTCCATACAAATGCTTGCCGATGACGCCAAGTTATTTCGGGAAATCAAGAACCATGCAGAGTATGAAGAGCTGCAGAAGGATCTCTGTGAGCTCTAAGATTGGTTGAAGAAATGGCTGCTGAGATTCAATGTCCCGAAGTGTAAGAGGATGCACCTGGGGCGTACCAACGGTAAGGAGGCATATCATATGTCCCAACGGGATGAAGAAACTGCACCATTTGAGACAATGTGAGAAGGACCTAGGTGTGTATGTTGACAATGAGCTGAAGTTCTCGGGCCAATGCGAGAAGAAGGTAAACCAGGCAAATAAATTATTGGGCCTCATAAGAAGGTCGTTAAGATATCTAGACATTCCGTCCCTCGTAACGATTTTCAAGAGTGAAGTGCTTCCCCATCTGGAGTACTGTCACCCCGTCTGGTCCCCGAGGTATGCTAGGGACTGTCAGTTGGTTGAAAATGTTCAAAGGAGGGCCACCAGACTGGTGCCTGCACTTCGGCTCCTCAACTACCATGAGAGAATGGAGCGCCTGAACTTGCCTAGCTTATACAGGTTATACCTCTCTAGTCTGGCAACCTCGGGACCTGACTGGTGCCGGACCATGGAAATTCACCCTTTTCCTGCATAGATAGTGACATGTGCTTATGCTTGGAAGCACTAGTACCGCTTTCTCTGCATCATGGTCTCTTTGAAGACATATTAAAGGGTTAAATGTCGTATAGTAGCTTCTCAAATTTCGCGAGTTTTTAATTCTTAACGTATTTTATTGGAACACACAAAAAAATAAATAAATAAAAATTTTGACGGCGGAAACTTGAATTTCGACGGGTTTGAACGGCCCGCCAACGTGCAGACGACGTGCATAATCGTGTAAACAGCGTCATTCCTCTTATGTACAAAAGATTCATTATTGTTCATTACTGAATGTCTTTTTTATTGAATTAATGTTTATGTGTGCAAAATGAGCAATACAATTCATTAATAATATGTAGAATATTAAAACACATGAGGAAATGACACAGCATTGTTTTCGTTGATTACAAAACCAGTGACTGACTGGTTCTACATATAAAACTGAAGAAAATAAGACTTTGGTTGTACCTGTAGTAAAATTAATATGGTTGTTTTAAGTAATGTTATTTAATGTTAATAAATGGAACAATAGAAGTAGCTAACGATAATGGTAAAGAAAAAAGAGAGATCGCGTATGTAAGTGCGCATGCGCACACGTGAAAACATATCGTCATTACTTTACATAAGAATATGAAAGCAACACTTATTTACTGTTCATATATATTTTAATTAATGTTTCTGAATTTGTTTTTATTGAATTAATGTTTGTGTGTGCAAAATTAACAATTCAATTTGTTAATAATACGTGGAATATTAGAGGAGACGAGACGGCTGCCGGCATTGTTTATGTTAAAGCTTACAAAACCAGTGACTGATTGGTTCTACATATAAAACTGAAGAAAATAAGACCCTGAGTTTAGCTGTAGTAAAATTAATGTAAAAAAATTAATATGGTTGTTTGAAGTACCTGTAATGTTATTTAATGTTAATAAATGGAACAATATAAGTAGCTAACCATTAATGGTAAAAAAAAAAGTGAGACTGCGCGTATGTAAGTGCGCACATGTGAAAACATATCGTCATTACTCTACATAAGAATATGAAAGCAACACTTATTTACTGTTCATATATATTTTAATTAATGTTTCTGAATTTGTTTTTATTGAATTAATGTTTGTGTGTGCAAAATTAACAATACAATTTATTAATAATACGTGGAATATTAGAGGAGACGAGACGGCTGCCGGCATTGTTTATGTTAAAGCTTACGAAACCAGTGACTGATTGGTTCTACATATAAAACTGAAGAAAATAAGACCCTGAGTTTAGCTGTAGTAAAATGAATGTAAAAAAATGAATATGGTTGTTTGAAGTACCTGTAATGTTATTTAATGTTAATAAATGGAACAATATAAGTAGCTAACCATTAATGGTAAAAAAAAAAGTGAGACTGCGCGTATGTAAGTGCGCACATGTGAAAACATATCTCATTACTCTACATAAGAATATGAAAGCAACACTTATTTACTGCTCATATATATTGAAGGGTTAAATGTTGTCCTCTGTATAGACAAGCAGACAGAGAGAGAGAGCAGCCAGATGTAAACAAACCTTAATTTCCCGTGGCTTTGTTTTTTTTTTTAAGGAGATTAGCCCACCTGTGCATAAGTCACTGACCCACATTGGGGCCTGAGGGGCAAAAATTTAATACTCCTGTAATAATAATAATTCAGATAAAAAAAAAAAGAAAAAAAAAAAAGAAAGCTGCCTATCTACCTATTGGACAAACTAAAATCGTTCCGGACCACGGGAGTTTCTGGACCACAGAATGCCGGACTAGAGAGGTACAACCTGTACTACAGACGGGTAAGGGGTGACCTAATTGAGGTGTAGTATAAGCATCTCAAGGGGTACTACTCAGTCGAGTGTTCTTACTTGGAGCTGGCAGACGCTCGCCTAACAAGGGGTCACAGCTCAAGACTGAAGAAGCCGCAAGTCCAGAAAACTGTGAGGGCAAACTTTTTCGGAGTGAGAGTTGTGAACTCTTGGAACATTCTACCAGATCACACTCACCGCTGCAATACCTAGCATCTGTGTGCACTTTTTCAAGTAACACTGTGTTCTTGCATACGTGAGAAAGTCTCTGGGCATATTTGTTAGCCTGTGATGTGGGCAGCAAACTTGGGAAATGTTGAGGAGGGACTGGATGGATGTGTATGGGTGTAGTGGTGGTTGGGTTAGTAAACAAAGCATTTTGGAGGGACAGAGGTTGCTGATACAGGCTAATGTGTCTTGAGAGGTTACCATGTGCCATATTTTAAATATATTAATCCTTCTGGACCATTTCAGATGCTGTGGGAAATTTAAAAAGTCAAATTCATTGATCTACGTAATGGACTGCTCAGAGATGGTCACTCACGTACATGGATCTAGGAATATGACAAGTAAAGGGTTAACTAAAAAACTTTTGTTTCACAACACCTGAGCAGACTCATACATATATTACAGGTAGATGAACATATACTGTAGAAGGAATAGTAGTCTTCATAATATAATGATGACTAAGTCTACCATACAGTAATTCTATATGTTGAAATGGTTCTACATGCAATGTCTTTTATTTCACACATTATCTTTCTCGGTTCACACATTACCTCTCTGAGTTCTTTCCTCTTTTCCTCTAGCTTTTCATTCTGGAGGGCCAGTTCATGGTTGGCAGCCTCCAAAGCTTGTTTCTTGGGGGCGACAATCTTTATGACTTGATCATAGACAACCATGGCCCTCACCCATCGGCAGAGGCCCTCACAAGCCATTGATACCATACGTATCTTCTTTGGGTCAAAATCCGGGTGAGAGTAGAACCTGGCAGGAAGTAGAAAGTCCCTAAGTCATCCACTTCAGTACTCACACAGTTTTATGTGTCACTCAAGTCTTCTTTAAAGATAAAAGAGGGATTTTATTTTTTGTGATTTCTTGTGAAACAATAGTATGTATTTACCTGAGCATAAGATACATATGCATGAATAAGTAAATTAATGGATAAGTACATTTTAAAATGTCTCAACATTTATTTCCTTTACTTTTTGTGAGTTTATAATAGGTTTCAGGGTTAAAGTGGAAGAACACTCATTTCTAAATGTGACAGTAGGTAGTGTGACTTACACAGTTATTACTGTGTGTGTCATTCTCAAGGCGTCCATATTCAACAGCACTGTTCCAGCAACCAAGATTTTCAACTGTTATTTTACATTTTCATGGGGTTAAGGAAAATATACTGGTATAGCAAGAAAATATTCCAAGATGTAATCCGTCCTGAATAACCATGCACACTCTTGAGTGCAAGCATCAGGTAGCTACATGTTAGTACAGTACTGAGACAGTAGTAATGATGATAATTTTTTACAGCATTTTATTTGTTCAATAGTATGAGTTTATTCATATCGGTCTGTCTGTCTCGACACCACTCTGATAGCCTCTGTCTTGGTCATACTTAATGGCAAAGATGAATTATCTAATGAATACCATATCACGGAAATAATGTTTGAACTTACTTGTTGCGGACGTGAGTGATAATCTTTGTGGGAATGTTTTCTTTGTCATAGTGCAGCAGGTTCTGGAGGAACTTCATATCCCCCAACAGCTTCTGAGATGGTGCCCAATAGTCCTCAATCATTTTTCCTGAGCCATTAGGGTCTGGCTTCCTCTCTGGCTTGAGGTCCAGCATTACACACACAGCTTCCATTACCTGACATAAAGCATAATATTGAACTGTATAGTGCAGCATTGTTATTTTGGGTATTTTTACAGCTCTAGTAAAACATGAACACAAACATTGCATTAGAGAACTGGGTGATGAGAAACTTTACTGACCTGGGTGATGAAAAACATGAGTTGGATGATGAGAAACACTGCATTACTGAGCTGGGTTAAGTTGTGTTAGGTCAGGTCATCTTAAGTTAGACTATGCTATCTTAAGTTACGTTATGCTAGGTTTGGTTAAAGTTATGTTAGGTTAGGTTAGGATAAAAATTACACAGAAGTCTATGAAGATGACACATGGCTTCACTCTGCCTTGTTGATGGTATTTCTCATCACCCACTAGAACTAATGTAGTGTTTCTCATCACCCACTAGAACTATGTTTCTCATCACCCACTAGAATTGAAGTAGTGTTTCTTATCACCCACTAGAAATATGTTTCTCATCACACACTAGAATTGATGTTATGTTTCTCATAACCCACTAGAATTGAGGCGCTCAGCATTAGAGGGGGGTGAAGTGACACTCTGGCCAAAATGCGTTTTTTGATGGATATCACTATTTTCACCCGTTGGATGTAACGCTCTAGCTAGAATAGAAATATGGTAGAAAGTCCTTCAAAATTAGGCGTGATTTTGCCTCAGGCCTGGAGCTACGTATCTGGCTGTGCGCTCAGTCAAAGAAGGTGGCAACTTCCCGTTCAGAGCGAGAGGAGCGCGAGCCAATGACAGCGCGCCTCCCTCGGACCATACCCCTGAGGTAGCCAATCACAATGGATTTCCCCTTGCTATGTCACAGCTCCTCGGCCAATCCGCGCGCCCAGATGCTGCCTCCTTGTTAGTTTTGGTGCATTGTATAGCATAAGGAGGTTCAGTGTACTTTCTATGGCTATTTTTGATAACTTTTCGGCGTAACAATGATGTTATTCATCCACGGGTGTGTAAAATGCTGTGCAACATCTGCCCGATATTGGAGCAAGAGTTGAGTGAGGCCAGGCCTTCTGGTATAGGTTCAGGAGCACATTATTCCTGAACGTGTGTTTAGTGATGACAGTGCTCACGTGGACATCCTAGGAATGCTTGGTGATAGTGATAGTGATTTTGGTATACTCATCATACAAAAAGTGACTGCTATGCATCACAAGACCTTTTTGTAGACTATGTTCCGGTACAGAGTTACGTGACATGCACTGACAGCAATAATGATGATGAAAGTGAAGATGAAAATGATGAAAGTGAGTCTAATGGTAACAGAGTGACACTAATGTATCACAACAAGAACATACAGACTGTGAGGAGGTAGAAATGGACAGTGACGAGGCATGCATTGACCTTGATAGTGATGAAAGTGTGCCTGAACCAACGAATGCTAATGAAAGTGAGCCCATAACTCAATCTTATTATGAAACTGAACTGTTGCTGGCATCAAAAATCAATGATTTAGTTCATGAAGAATCTGTGTGGCGATTTTTAGAGAGGGCAGAAAAAGACTTTGATCAGTACATGATTGATTATGAAGAGGCCATTTAAGTTAAACGCACTCCTCAGGATTTACGTAACTTCAAGTTACTACGATATTCAGGGATAATAAAACGAAGGAACTAAACAAAGTAAGATTGTAATACTATTATCAGAATACTCTCTTAACCAAAGAATATGCAAACTTTCTAAGCCTTTGTATTCGTCTGTTAATTACGTTGGGGGGGGGTTCATGGTAGGGGGTGGGATGAGTGTAGTGGTGTTTCCTCATTATTACACACTATTAAACTTAACAATATTATAAATCTTTGGCTAATAATAGGGACGGAAAGATAAATACTAATAGGCAAATGAGTTTTTATTATTATTTTTGGGGGGGGGGGGTGGTAAAACGAGTGCTGTTTTTGGTTATCATTAACTTGTTTTACAGTATTAACCCACAAATATTAATAAAAAAAAATTGCAGAAAAATGCGATTATTGTTGGTTTGAAGATCAAACAACTCTACATCACGGGTTATTTTCATTCAACTCGCAATAAATTAATAACTATTCACTGTACTAATTTCCAGTTGTCACAGTTCGCTAGGAGAGGGATTAAGCTGCACGATAAAAAAAAAGAACCCTCTAGCTTAAAAAAAAAAGTTATGGTTGTTTGAACCTTGAAAACTTTCAACGTGTTTTTCTCAGCTTTTTGAATTTGGAGCTTCACCCCCTTCTAATGCAGAGTGCCTCAACTGATGTAGTATTTCTCAAAAAGTTTCACTAATGATTAGAAATACAAAAAAACAACACAGGGACAAAACTTTTCATATATCTTTAGGAGGGTGTGAGGATCACAGGGTGTGTTAGGAGCACAAAGTGACTTAAGGTCAACAGCTAGAGGATATTAAGGCAAAGTGAAGGTTTGGGGACAGTAGAGTCAGAGTGGAAGATTAGGTAAAACAACAGTGGAGACTTAGGTAGAGTCAGAGTGGAGGTTAAGGTGAGCACTCTTCATAACCAATGTCATCATTTGGTAGGTTATACTCACCAGCTTGACTCCTGAGGGCGGGTTCTTCATGGCCTTGACGACGCGTATGTCATCTTGTTTGAGGGTGTTGAGGGCGTCTGTGGCAGCATTGAGAGCTGGTACTGCCTTGGCGAGCTCCTTTTCACAGTCGTCTTTTATGGCCTGTGCATCGGCAAACTTCTTATTGGCCACCGCCTCGTCTGCCGCCACCAACTGAGAACAAATTTGTTATCAACAACCAAGAAATGAGATATGTTATCACTTTCATCTTTTTTTTTTACCAAGAGAGGCAGGGTTAACATTAGAAGGGAACATAAAACACGAACACAAAAACAGCAATAACTAGCAAGGTGTTCATGATAGTAACAAGAACCTTGCCAATGACAATATTTTACATCAAGATCACAAAACACTGACTGAATTGTGACTACAACATTGGTTTCATTGTGGTATCTTCAACAACCTTCCATGTTTCACTTATGTTTGTTCTTCTGGGTTTGGGGAATTATACTTGTGTTTGTATCTATGAACAAAATATATAAAAGAATGGGAAGGGTAGCTTCGATGAAACCTGGCAGGCTAAAAGGTTATTTACCTCAGAGAAAATAAATAAATTTGGGCAAGTAAAGCTAAAGAATAGACTGGTGAACTCTAGTGAAACAGTCTTTTTTTTTTATCCTCTTCACCACTGATTGGCTCGTTAGGTGCTTGGGCGATCGGTCACGTCTCTGTTACTTTTCCTTTTCTTTTATCCTCTTCACCAAATGATCGTCAAGGGTTGAGTGTAGGCAAAGGAAGAGGTAATTGAAAGCTGGGGTAAATATATTCAAAGCCATGGTCACAGTCACATTCCACTGTATGTGTCTGTTGTCTACACAACTCTTTATTAGAGTTAATGAAACTTGGGACTATAGGTTGCTGTTGATTAAGAGAAATCTAGTCTAATTTTGGAGAAAGCAGGTCAAGGTCACACTTACAGTTCACAGTCAAAGACAATATATTTCACATCTGTTAAATTTGCTAGGTAGATTGAATGATCAATAACCACATAAATTTTTTATGTATTTTAGTGCATGAAATATAAAGGGCTCTTTGAACTTGATTTCTTATATATTTTCTCTTAATTTAAAGAAGTTAGTTGTCTAAACCAACCAATCTATCTAATTTCATTAAAAACAATTAACTCGCTTCGACATATTTTCTACACAACCAAACTCACACATGTAGTGTAGTTATGGCACCTGGGTGGGGGGTTGAGTATTATCTGTAGTACATTTCTGCACTTCAACATACACACTGTACCATCTATTACAGAGTTAGAGATACATCTTTTTGTTATAGAATTATTAATAGTATTAACAGGTAAGTTTGACAAGTGAAAGATAACAGCTTCACACCTCTTGTTTCCTCTCCACTTGGATGGTGTCTTGTTCGATCTTGATCATAAGTGCCTCCGTGTTGGCAGAGGTCTCCACTAGGCGGGGCTGCAGCAGCTTTAGCTCTTCTTGCAGTTCAGTGATCAACAGCTTGGCCTCTTTCAGTTTCTCCAGACCTGTCACATACCTTCAGAGATGAAATGGTTAATGTTTTTGGCACTAAGAATGCATATTCATACATTTAAAATAACTTGGGCACAATATTATTGATTTTCACAAGTAAAATAAAAACAAAATCGAAGTTGGGTCGGGTAATTCTCATAGACTAAAATTCATCAATAGATGTACAGTATAACATTACTAAAGCTGGTGATGAGCTTCCTGAGCTTTACCTGTCCCGTAGTGTGAGGATCTCTGAGCGCTTCTTAAGGAGGAGCTGCTTGAAGGTGAACACGAGCTCCAGGTAGGAGGTGGGTGTCACAATGTCACATAGTACCTCCGCCGCAGCTGCTCATAGAACCTGTAGGAGCACTCATCAAGGTCTCATGTATGTCTGGTTAATTAAGGTATTGGAGGGCTACCAACGTCTCATGTACAGTATGTCTTATGGTTTTAATGAGGTCTTGGAAGCCCACCAGGTTCTCATGGGTTAATTAATGTCTTGAACCCCTGGGCTTCAAGTCAAGTCATATGGTGTGCATCTATAGAGCTTCAGGTCACCTCATATGAAATTTTGACATTTAGTGGGCCTATTTGAATATAAAATGCACTAAACTAACTCAGAATAATGGGATAAACTCTCCTGTCTCATGTGGTGACATGCGAACTTCACATGCTACCACCTACAATGCCTTAGTACCAATCGCGTCTCAAGATGCAGAGGTCACGTCGATCACACTTGCCCAAGCCCAGCACCTCCATTCCCAGCTCCCAAGCATGCCAGATAAGTGGTCCTATGCCTGTGCAGTACTATTATTTTCTACATGATCATCATTGGCCAGTCAGAAGTTAAAACACAAACAATCAAACATGGATGTTTTATTGAAGAGAGTTTTCTGACTGTGGTAAACTGTATTTACATAATTAAAAACAAATTTCTAGTATAAAAAGACAGACATCAGTCTATAGATTGCTCAGGTTTGCCTACTTGAGAAACAACTGGATAAATGCTAAAATGAAATCCACACGAAGCAGTCTTTGACCCTTGGTAGTTAAACTGAAAATGATAACATAAGCAAGGTTTGGATGTCCTTGAAACTACCTGTGGGCAAGGTCATCAATGCTGTGGTGGAAATACTTGCAGACAGTGACACAGTGAGCCAACAATGATGCCTCCAGTTTAGTTTCCTGCAGCAGTGATGTGGCCACCATCTCCAAGGCATCATCAGGCCATGCAGTAAACCTGAACAAGAAAAGGTCATAATCTTGTGACTCTACAGAATTATACTGGCATTTGCCATTTAACAGAACTGCATTCTACAGAGTTTTGAAGTTATGGAACTCAAAAACAGAGGATATTAGTCACTAACGATCTACTGTCTTCCTAATAGAAAACGAGCTGTGGTTGCCATACTGACCAGAACGTATAAAAAATTGTCCCAAACACAATATCTGAGAGAGAAACAAAATAAAAGTCACCCGATTTCCTCACCGTGCTAAGATGTATAAATACCCTATATAAAATCCTCGTGGCACTTAGTATTTCAGCTATTACAACAAAAATTTTAGCGGTGCTTTCATTGTGCGTATTTACACCCGATTCGCCAGGCAAGACGATGACGGTAGCAATGCGTGTGATGGAGGGTGTGGGAGGGGGTTTTGAGAATTGCAATTAAATGCCAGGTAGCGACGTGTCCTCGAAACACATCGACCCCATGGTTAACAATACCTTTTTTTTTGGAGGACTGTACATTTCATTCTGCAACCTGGCATTTGTTTGTGTTTTTTGTGTATGTTTTTTGTATATGTGTTTCCATTGTTTTCCTAAGCTTGGCCAGAGGACATTAAGTGCTAGAGGCAGCAGTGGCATTAAGAGAAACAGGAAGGCAATTAATCTGATGTGAAATTACATGACAAGCATTATGTTTCTTGCTGGTAACTGTACTACAGTATTATTTCTATTTATGATTTTATTTGAGTAGCAGGTATTTATTATACTATTTTAGTGCGTATTTACTTGATACATATAGTAGTACTGTATTATATTTTGGGGGGCAAAAATTTTCCCTTTAAGAAGGCAAAATTTTCTTTGGAAACACATTGCCAATTATTATTACAGTATTGTTATTAATGAAATTATTATCATTATTATTATTAGCATTATTATGACAGTATTACTGTACATTATCATTATAATTCTTACTAATCTTATTGTTACTGTATTACTATTATTATAAAGCCCTGCATAAAAAGGATTAGCACTATAGATAATATCAATGAGCTCTCACATAGCACTGAAAGTAAAAACCTGTAAAAAAAATTTTTATTAACTTTCTAAAATCCTATAAGAAGAAACCATTATTGTACCACAACAATATTATACACTACACTACCACAACATTACACACTACGCTACCAGGGACACCTGACAATACACAAGTGAGGGACACCTGGCAACACACTAGTGAGAGGACATCTTCTAACACATGAAGCAGTAGACCCACCAGGACCTACCAGTCTATAGTGCAGCAGTTAATGAGGGAGGGGAACATCCTGAGCCTGGTCCTGAAGGTGTCGCCTATGGGGGACATGGCCACTACCAAGTGCAGGTTGGCCCTCACTCACTCGTTGAAGTAGCCAAACAGTGTCATAGGTGAGGAGTCCATCTTCTTACCCTTATTGGGATATTAATCTGAGGTTACAATATGTATTATATTGGTTGAGGAGTGTGGTCCACATTATAAATATAAGATGACCCAATGAAACAATTATCAGATGAAAGTAGGATACTCTTTCTTGTTGGGATATAAAAATTTTGTATCAATTGAAGATAACTGAAGATTAGTTTTCCCAGCATATTTTACTACAGTAGGTTAGGTTAAGTTAGTGTTAGTGCTTAAACATCAGATGAAATAAGCTGAGATGCTTAATCTTCCTGTGGTCCCAAAATTTTCAATGTTTAGCTGGACCTAACTCTAATAAACAAGATAAATATAGTGAAAATACTGTACAGTACCGTACATCTATAAACTATATCTGAATTTCTAAGTTATGTATACGTAGCGCTCAAGAACAGTAAAGTGATTTATCTACATGAATGAGTAAATAGTGCATAACACTTTTTCAAAAAGTATACATATCCTAAATATACTACAACACAGCAACATGTACAGTATATGGTCAACAAGTGCATTACAGGAAACAAGTAATAACACAACTAAATTACTATTATGAGCAGCCCACCATGGTATCAATTCCACCTCTACGTATATTTGTGATCTTACTTCACGAGTTTAGTGATAAGGCTCTAGCACTCAAGTTGACGCGCACATGTTCCCTGACTCCATTAGTGAAGGAGCCATAATAACAGAATCTTGATCTTCCAAACCCAGCCAGGGCAAGGATTCTCAAAGCTTTAGGCTTTGTACATTAAATTGTTTCTCATAAATGGAGATAAAGCAAGGTTTCAAATAAGCAGACATAAGAAGGAGCATACAAATAATGTTCAAAATGGGTTCCAAATTATACTGAGTGTCTACCTACACTGGTACTTTATTTTATCACCAATTAGAGGTCAATGTTAAACATGAATTCTGACCCAGTATTGTCAACATATTGTAGTAAATGTTAACATGAATTCTGACCCAGTATTGTCAACATATTGTAGTAAATGTTAACATGAATTCTGACCCAGTATTGTCAACATATTGTAGTAAATGTTAACATAAATTCTGACCCAGTATTGTCAACATATTGTAGTAAATGTTAACATGAATTCTGACACAGTATTGTCAACATATTGTAGTAAATGTTAACATGAATTCTGACCCAGTATTGTCAACATATTGTAGTAAATGTTAACATGAATTCTGACCAGTATTGTCAACATATTGTAGTAAATGTTAACATGAATTCTGACCCAGTATTGTCAACATATTGTAGTAAATGTTAACATGAATTCTGACCCAGTATTGTCAACATATTGTAGTAAATGTTAACATGAATTCTGACCCAGTATTGTCAACATATTGTAGTAAATGTTAACATGAATTCTGACCCAGTATTGTCAACATATTGTAGTAAATGTTAACATGAATTCTGACCCAGTATTGTCAACATATTGTAGTAAATGTTAACATGAATTCTGACCCAGTATTGTCAACATATTGTAGTAAATGTTAACATGAATTCTGACCCAGTATTGTCAACATATTGTAGTAAATGTTAACATGAATTCTGACCCAGTATTGTCAACATATTGTAGTAAATGTTAACATGAATTCTGACACAGTATTGTCAACATATTGTAGTAAATGTTAACATGAATTCTGACCCAGTATTGTCAACATATTGTAGTAAATGTTAACATGAATTCTGACCCAGTATTGTCAACATATTGTAGTAAATGTTAACATGAATTCTGACCCAGTATTGTCAACATATTGTAGTAAATGTTAACATGAATTCTGACCCAGTATTGTCAACATATTGTAGTAAATGTTAACATGATTGTTCTATAAACTATAAACAGTGGATGGTATGATCGAAGACTGAAAATAAGTTGTTTACAGAAAAAATAAACTTTGAAGCTTCAGTGAATAATGAGGTGCTGTTGTCTAGATGAGCATGTGTGGCAAGGGAGGCCCCCAGCCCTCGTGGGGGGACTGGCTGCTCTCTGCCATGATAACCTACAACTATGCATAAGCCATTATTGAACAAGTTCTTAAACATTAAGACATTGAACAATCTACAACTATGATCAAATAATCAGGAAAATTATTCATCCTCGCCTTAACCTTCAAGTAAGAGGTTGGTTATGTTGTGGCAACTTCCTATTAATGGGTCATATTTCATAGTTTCACCATTGATACAAGTTAACAACAAATTAAGGCTTTTGTGCTTCTTTCCATGACTTATACTCACTATTGTTCTTGATACTTGAACGTGAGACTACAGCATATCAAGTGTAAAAATATTGAGCGACCATTAACGAATAAGTCCGAACTAAACTACTGGGTCAACAGTCTGATGGTCCAGGGTGGCGCCTAGTACACAGCGACACTGCTGTAAAGCTGAAAAATGTAAGTAATGTGGGCAGATAATAAACCTTCATATGTGCCTAAGATAACACCAAAAAATTTTGAAATTGAACAATATGGTGCTGACAGGGTGATAAATTCCAGGACTCTTGTCTTGGGCATGAGTATGGACATGTATCACCTGTGTGGTGTGTGAGGAGCGTTCACTTTGCTGTCTGATGCAGCTGAGGTGACCCTCACGAGCACTGCTGATGCAAGTCTGCCATTACTTGCACCGACATTTACTGTGGTGGTGCAGCACTGTTGTGTACCTTTATCCCACTACTATGGCATTTTAGTAATTTTGGTAAGAAAGGTGTATTGCTGCCATGCTGCAACACACAAATGTCTTCATCTGGATAAGTTGGCTATTAATTGTTTGTTGGAATTATTTCATCAGTTTTAGCCCGTAAGAGGGATGTTACTGAGACAATGGCAAGACCTGTGGCAGATCAACACCAGGTCACCACAACATGCTCGCAACACTTCTCACAGTAAGGCACACCCAGGACCTTACTACTCCCTGTATTGAAGGGTTTATTGCCAACTCTTTTGTGTTGGTCAACAACAGTAATGGTTTGGCTTTCTCCAGACAATTTACAACATGCATGAAATTCACATTCTTACCACGTCAAGCCCCTGGAAAACAACATGGACTTGTTAGTCGTGTTTCCTGAAAGTCATTATCAAGGGTTCCAAATTATTTTGAGTAAGTAAAGAAGACATTTATAGTGAGTTTATGCATCTAAAAATCAATTTCATGCTAATTCTGAATCCCTTAACTTAAACGTGTAAAAATTTTTGGGTGGACCGGGGAAATATATATCTCCTCACCACCTACGTATTTAAAGTAAATTCAGTTAGCATGTCACTAATTTTAAGACCAATTGTAACGTCATGAACACCTTCCTTATTCACACTTCAACACAAAAGGTTCTAAAATCAGTATTGTGTCAGTCTGAACCCCTGATATGACTCCTGAAGGTGCTGTGAATTGGCCATGACTAACACAGGACCAAAACACTATAGTTCTCTTTTGTCCTCACTACCAGGTCTTAGGTCATATATCTCAGGTGTCAGGCAGGCTTTATTACATACCATCTCACAAAATGATTTCTTTGCTACAACCACTACAGTGTATTTATTTGATAATCAGTTTTTGTAAAAAAAAAGAAGAAAGAATGCACATTACTCCTGAAATAATATCATACAAAAATCAAGTTGACTATAAAAGTACCTACACAAACTAAGAATATTTACTTCCATAGTATTACTATAAAAAATAAAGTCTATTAATTCCAAATGATTCCATGCAAAAATTGTCTCCACTATTTCCAAAGTTTAAGTTAACAATTGGATAGCCAAAAATTTATTATCAGCTATTTAGGTCTACTGGACACTGTACATCCTACCTCTGGGTGGAGGAAGGGTGCTGGGGAAGGGCTAAGTTGGAGCAAAAAGTTCTCTCAGTCAGTCAGTCGATGTCACTCAGGAAAAGGGTTCATTGATTTGCTAAATACAGTTATGCACAGATTTAACAGATCACCTGAAGATTGCCTCCCCCAACTTGTTCCACTTGAAGATTAACCATTCTAATACAATACACGACAAACCTAACACTAACCAAACCTAACCGACCACCCTAATGCAAACCTAACCTAACCTAACCCTCCCCCCCCCTTCTGATGGGGTTATTACTGATAATCTTTAGGTGAAATAAGCCTGGGGCAGGTGAATTTTCAGGAGATCCAATTTATCCTAATAGTTGTTGGCAAAGTAAGTAAGTACAAAACAGGCATCCCCTGCCTTATAGAAACTCACCTTATGGAAATTCGCGCTTACGGAATTTGGTAATTACTGTATGACCAAAAATTCGGGATATGGCTAAAAAAACTTCACCCTTACGGAATTTGGGTAAAAAAAAAAAAAAAGCAAGCCAAGTTCAGCAGTAAAAATATTTGACATTATTAGAGCTCAAGTCGTAAGAAAGATAAGGGATGACTAAAATTTATATACAGTTAACCCTCACTTTAAGCAGTCCCGCATTCCGCGTTTCCACGTTAACGCGGTGCCTTGCCAGAACCTCACGTGCTCAAATTACGCGGTACGTGAACCCCATTACGCGGAGAGTGTCCGGCGCGACGCTATTTTTAGATTCACCCCACCCGCCCGCCTGCCTGCCTGTGCTCCTCGCCTCCTCCCTCCGCTTGGGCAAGCGGCGCGGTAAGGTTGCGCAGTGTGTGTCTTTGTTGCGTTATCAC